>NW_026016851.1:0-183293 GCF_020379485.1 Brassica napus | reverse complement strand
CCAACTCCTTGCCCACATATCATCTGAGCCGGTTGAACTTCTCTTCGTACTCACGTATTATCATGCGTCCTTGAGTCAAGTCTAGGAACTGAGACTCCAGACGGTCCCAAGCTTCAGCCGAGAAGTATTTGTGGTTGAACTCCACCTCGAAGTTTGAGAACCGCTCAATTGTCCCATTGGTGCGTTTGTCTAGAGCTAACCACCAGTTATGTGTGTCACCTTCCAGGAAGTGAACCACAATGTCCTTTTTGTACTCCTCTGGGCAACGAGTTGAGCTGAAATTCCGAGCCAATCTGCTCCTCCACTCGTCTGCCTCAATGGGATCAGAACTACAAGCAAACTGCTTCGTACCCAGCTTGGAGATGTGAGCTAGAAGGATCAAGTAATCCACTCTCCTAACTGGATGAGCTGGTGGATCAATCTCCATTACCTCAGCTTTGACCGAAGCTCGGTCCTCGGCTGTCCTGGCAGCTGTTCGAGCTACTTGTGCAGCTGCACGAGCTACACCAGATGCTGTCCCAGCTGTCCTAGCTGCTCTCTGAGTTGCCTGAACCCTGGCCTGAGCTGGGGTGATCTGGCCAACCGATGAGTTCAAAAAAGGGGTAAATTCATGCGTGAAAGCCAACATCTGAGTGCCAATGGCCTTAACCACATCCGTCACCTCCCGCATAGATGGCTTGGCCAACTCCTCCGCCCCATCTCCAGGTCCGGTCTCGTCTCCTACATGGGAGGAATCACCTTCCTCCTCCCGTCCCTCTTGTTGTTGCTCACCCAGGTTATCAACCTGAACCTCAGTAGGCAGGAACGTCGCGAAGGGTTCCCCGGTCTTCTCATTAACCAGCCCCGTCTGGGTTGGTAACACTTGAGTGGGGTTGGCCCCATCTCTTATGACCGGTCCAGAACCACCAGCCGCTTCCTTGCCCTTCCGGGACTTAGTCCGCTTAGTTCCCTTAGGCAAAAACACTTAGTGTTAGTCCAAACGTATAAACCTCATCTCGTGATTAGAACTAAGCAAAACAACATCAAACCAAACAAACAAACACAAACAACCCGTGAGACCAAGCAGCCGGACGTGTAGTGAACACATAACCCAAACCAATCCTAGAATCAAGCATGCTCTGATACCAACTTGTAAGACCCGATCTCGGCTCTTAAGCCCAAACTGATCTGCGGCCTTAACCTTTCAATCTAAGTCCGAGTGAACCAAGTTTTACGTCTTATCTTTCTAAATTCAATTCAATTCAACTGAGGTTCAATACAATCAATCTAAACAAGGAAACATAAGGGGAAAATCAATTGTATAAATATAAACTGAGATTCATACATCATTCTTAGGTTCGTCCTAATAAGTTATACACACTTAGTCTAACATAAGTTCACAAGTTGCACAATAGGCTATCAGTATTTCACATCTATCTACAATGACCCATTCACCACACATCTTCCCATGGCCTGAGTCTTCACGGTGCCTTTCCCTTACCACGGTCCATGTCCGATCCTGAAACCACACAAGACACAATGCACATTCATATGGCCGATATCCTAACATCAAGTCTAGATAAGCATGGTTCGGCTACTTAGAATCTATAACCTGTCCAAACCAACATACTCAAATAAATTCCCAAAAACTAATTAAAATTCATGATAATCCTTGATAAATCCCAACTAAGAGATTCCCATAAACAGTTTCCAATGAAACACACTAGAACGTCCAAATCCGACCATGAATAGTCCCGCCAAAGGCCAAGGACTTGGATACTGAACCGGCCAGGGCCTTGGTTCTGTGTTCCCTGTATGACCAGAACAAACAAACACAATAATCTGATAGGACAAGCAAATCTAAAGAGATAGAGAGAGTAGATGTAGGAGCATAGCAAACCGGCCACAAGCCCGATCGAATCATCAGCCGGCTAAGGCCGATCGCTTGCCGTCCACACCACTGACCTTAGGTGTTCTCTCCCCAGGCGCCATCTCCTTCACTTTTTCCTTCTCTCTGTCTCTCTGTCTGGTATCCATCTCCTCAGGCCTTGCTTCCCACGATCCGGTTTCTCCTGGAACAGCCAAGCCTCTCGCCGGTTCTCTCCTTGGATCATCGGTTCTCTCTTCTCTTTTTGGTGTTTGTCTCTCATGATTTTGGCAGAGGTTCCCCTCAAGAATACTGTGTCAAATTCTGGATCCAGGGCTCAGTATTTATAGAGAGAGGGAGTCGGAACTGCCATGGGGCCGAAGGGTGGGAGTTGTAACCGAAAAGGTGTCTCTCTCTCCCTTGCAACCGTTCGGCAATAACTGCCCCCAACCGGTCCTCAACTACCTCCAACTGCTCCTGTCCCTGCCGGTTCTCTATCCTGAAACCAAGGCCAAGACCTTTAACTGACCGTCCATACCGTGGCCGCACCATCTAACCGAACCACCATAACCATCCTTTTAACCGCCCCAACGGTCCCGGACATGAACACTCGGCCCAACTGAGTTGAGCTGACTACTAGCTGGTCCCAGCTGAGTGAGCTAGTCCTTATAGCTCCACGAGCTGATGCATACTGACTAAGCTCCCATTAAGCTTCCCTGAGCTGCCCAAGCTCGGCCCCGTCCAGCTCCCACATCACTCGTCCAGCTCTATTAAACCCATTCTTTCTTCACCCTGGGTAAGTCTCAACACTTTGATGCCCTTAACCCTATGTCTGAGCCATGATACGCTTGTCTACTGGTCTAATGACCTGACTGGTGCGTCTCCCCGCACCATGGCTCGTCCCAACGATCCTATCTCGGACCGGGGACATGACAGACTGTTTGGGTGATTTTGGCCCACATGGGCTGTCTGTTCAGTACACACAGGACGTCTGTGGGTGTCCACCAGCACACACAGGACGTCCGTGGCTGTCCGTCAGCACACACATAATGTCCATGGCTGTCCGTGTGTGTCCGTCAGCACACGACCTCTGTTTCCCAAGTGATTTCATCCTTGCCATTGTATTCCCACACGACCTTGATCATGGGAATGGTCTTCTTCCTTGTTGTGTTTTCTGTTCGATCCACTATGAGGACCGGCCTCGTCTCTAGAGTCAGATTCTTACCCAAATCTGTATGGATCTCGGGTAGTACTATGTCCTGATCAGACAAACATTTTCGGAGTTGGGACACATGAAACACGTTATGGAACGCATCCATGGCTGGTGGCAGTTCCAACTTATAAGCCAACTCCCCAACTCTTTCTATGATTCTGAATGGACCCAAGTACCTAGGGTCTAGTTTTCTTCTGCCAGAAACTCTAGCCCTTCCTTTGAATGTGATCATCTTGAGATAGACCAAGTCTTCATCTTCAAACTCAAGATGTTTCATCCGTCTATCTGCATAACTCTTTTGACGATCCTGTGCTTCTTTCATTTTCTCCTTTAAGAACCTTATTTTCTCAGTGGTTTCTTCCACTATCTCAGGACCCAACATGCTCCTCCCCCCCCCCCCCCCCCCCCACTTGGGTCCAGCATAATGGCGTCCTGCATAATGGCGTCCTTCTAGGCCGTCCATACAGTGCTTCATAATGTGACATCCCAATGCTAGTATGGAAACTGTTGTTATAGAGAAACTCGACCAAGGGTAGATGCTTTTCCCAAGAGTCGCCCCAATCCAACACCATGGCCCTTAACATGTCCTCCAATGTCTGGATTATCCTCTCTGATTGCCCATCCGTCTGAGGATGATAGGCTGTGCTCATGTTCATTCTTGTTCCTAAGGCTTTTTGAAAAGCCTGCCAGAAGTAAGAGGTGAACCTAGGGTCTCTGTCCGAGACAATACTAGCCGGCACTCCATGCAGACGTACAATCTCGTCCAAGTAAATCCTCACGATCTGATCCACTCCATCTCCTTTCTGTATTGGTAAGAAGTGGGCCGACTTGGTTAGTCTGTCAACCACCACCCAAACCGCATTCTTTTGGTTCCTGGTCGTAGGAAAACCGGTCACAAAATCCATTGTGATGTGATCCCACTTCCACTCTGGTATGGGGAGATTCTGGAGCATACCATTGGGCACTTGATGTTTGGCCTTCACAAACTGGCAAGTAGGACACCTCGCCACCCACTCGGCCACATCTGTTTTAATCCTTACCCAGTGATAGTACCTTTTTAAATCCCTATACATCTTATTCAGCCCAGGTTGGACTGAGAACTTTGACTTATGAGCCTGAATCATAATCTCTTCTTTAAGCTCCTTGCTTTTTGGAACACTTACTCGGCCATTCACCAAGATTGTTCCGTTGCTTGTGATCTGATACTCCGTCTTGTCGTTAAGAGCCACTTTCTGCAAGTTCTCATCCAAACTCTGGGCCTGCTGTATCCTGGTAAGTAGATCGGCCTGATTCACTGCCTCTAATCCCAATGGCTCATCACGTCCAACCAAGGTATTTAGATGTAATGACCGAACCATCCCTTATAGTTCATCCACTTCTCTTTCGGCCGAGACCTCTGCCCGTCTCCGGCTTAAGGCATCAGCCACTAGGTTGCCTTGCCTGGATGGTATACTATGTCCAGATCATAATCACCAACAAACTCCATCCATCTTATTTTCTCAAGTTCAACTCAGGCTGAGCGAAAATGTAATTCAAGCTCTTATGATCAGTGAGAATCTGGACTTTGGCTCCGTACATATACGATCTCCATATCTTCAAAGCAAACACCACGGCCGCCATCTCTAGATCATGGGTCGGATAATTCCCTTCATGCTTTCTCAGCTGTCTCAAAGCATAAGCAATCACCTTCCCATGTTGAGTCAGGACACACCCCAACCCAGTGATGGACGCATCCGTATAGACCACATAAGGTTGATCTGCCTCCGGCAATACCAATATTGGTGCATTCGTCAGCATATCCTTTAGAGCTGAGAAACACTTCTCACACCCTTCATTCCAGGCAAACTTCACATCCTTGCCTGTAAGTCGTGTCATGGGTTGAGCCAAACTGGCAAACCCCTTGACATACTTTCTGTAGTAGCTGGCCAGCCCTAGGAAACTCCTAACCTCAGTAGCATTCCTAGGCTGCGGCCAATCTCGTATAGTCTGAACCTTCTCTGGATCTACTGACACGCCCTGATCAGACACAATGTGTCCGAGGAACCCAATGCTCTTCTGCCAGAAACTACACTTGCTTAGTTTGGCAAAGAGTTTCTGTTCCCTCAAACGTCCTAGTACGGCCCTGAGATATACAAGTATGTCATCTATGAAGATGATTACAAATTCATCCAAGAATGCAGCTGGTGCATTGGTTAGACCAAATGGCATAACCACAAACTCATAGTGCCCATACCTGGTCCGGAACGCCGTCTTCCTGATATCATTAGGCTCAATTGGGATCTGATGATACCCTGAGGCTAAATCAATCTTGGAAAACCATTTGGCCCCTTTGAGCTGATCCAACAGCTCATCAATTCTGGGTAATGAGTACTTGTTCTTCACAGTAACCCTATTCAACCCTCGGTAATCAATACACAGCCTTAAGCTACCATCCTTTTTCTTCACAAAAAGAACTGGTGCTCCCCAAGGCGAGACACTTGGTCGTATGAACCCTTTGTCCAACAACTCTTCCAGTTGCTTCTTTAGCTCGGCCATCTCGGCCGGAGCCATACGATATGGACTTTTGGACATTTGGGCCGTCCCTGGTTCTAGTTCTATTATGAACGGGTCAGCCCTATTAGGGGGAATGCCCTGTAGTGCCCGAAACACATCCTCAAACTCTTTAACCAGCGGAATCCCGTCCGGGTCTGTAACACCCGAATCCGGCCTCTCGACGAAACTGGGCCCATTTTCTACTTAATCAATCCCTTGCTTGATTCATTTTATGTCTTTCATTTACTAAGTCATGTTCGAATCCGAGGTTCTAAAACAATTGAACAGATAGCACAGCGGAATATAAATGTGTAAAATGTATTACTTAGAAACATGAGATCTGATACACAACTTCTTAATCGTTTCATAGACAATCACTAGTTCATCCCTAGCATCATCTAACCATACGTTACACAGCCTCTCACTGACCGAGCCTTCACGGCTCCTTGGCTTGACCAGAACCATCCTTAGTTCCTGAAACCACAACCAGATAAGCATTAATCATAACCGAAAATAGAACTGGTCGATTCTACAATGCTTGGCTTGGTTCCTAGAACATAGATAAACCTCGGACAATATACTTATAAAAATATATAAACCCTGCCTACCGAATCCTAAGTCATTCAACCAACCACCCCTTGACTTAGAATCAGATAGACAGTCCAGAATAGATAAACAGAACACACGAACAGTCCGGATCGTCCCGAAGACCAATCCGTCCATCCGGATAGAATCTAGGTGCGACCGGCCTAGATGAAGTCCGGCTCAATGGCCCAACGGACTTTCTTACCTGATCCGGCCTTGGGCCTGGATCCAACGGCCGAGTAAGCCTCACACCCAATCCGAGTAGGCCAAACGGCCGATCGGACCTTGCGACTCTTACCCTGGCTTAGACGAACCGTGTACTTGTCTCGACGGACAAGACATGGTCTGATCCCTAAGGAACGGACACGACCTGTCTCAACAGGCACCGTTTGGAACATGCACCCCTTCGGTCCTTGGTACCTATTGGTCCTCGTACCTCTTGTCGTCCGTAACGCTTGGTTACTTACACCCTTTGGCAACTCACAACCTTTGGAACTCGTTGATGTGCCGCAGTCCACGGATCATTACATGGAACCAGCTCAGCATGGAGTTCAAGACGTTCTGAACATTTCAACCGAGGTTCATGTTTTTCACCGTGCCAGACTTGACTTGGATCATGCCAGACTTGAGAAAGATCATGCCAGACTTGAGAAAGATCATCTCAGACTTGAGAAAGATCATGCCAGACTTGACTTGGATCATGAGGTTTCACAAAATGATCGAGACTTCTCTGTTTTGGCTCGATTGGCCCATACTGCACGTACCGGCAACCATACTGATGGACTGATCTACCCTTTTGATCAGTTCACGCACTTTGATGAGCCAAGTTTCACTAAGGCAAGGATCCTTCACCTTTCTGAAGACATAGGACACACTTGGTCCAGTCTGGTTCATGATCCGGACATGGTGGCTCATACGGACAGTCCCACATCCGTCCTTCTCCTTACCGCGGTCCCTGCTTCAGGATACAACGAACCTGGACAGAAGCCGATCAGTCACATTTAATAATCTGTCTTTATTTTGTTTAATGACTAGATCTAGATCTAGATCTACTTTTCTATTTAATTCCTAGATCTACAAAACTCTATAAGTATGAAACTCTTTCATTTTAATAAATCAGAAATCGATTTTGTCTAAAGTTTGAGTTAAACTCTTTGTTCTTCGTTTAGAACTTGTTCTTAGTTTCTTGGTGAGTCATATCCAAGTAAACACTTCCTCAAATCGTTGGTCTTGTGAGTCATATCAAGCAACGACCAGATATCCTTCACTTGGTGGTCTTGTGATTGATATCAAGCACCATTTGGAGTCGGGAATATCGAAGGCCTTTCCGCAACCTTCGTGCGACCCTTCAATCCATCCAGTTCTCCATCCGGAGTTCATATCCAAATCTGATCCATTTGAGTGAGCCGATCTTAGGGTCCTTCAAGTGGTATCAGAGCCGCTCGTTTGGTATCTTCTAAATCATTCATCTTTCTCATCTTCCATTTCTAAATCATAAACACTTCTTCTTCTATCCATCTTGAATCCGGACCCCTCATTACCATCCTCTATCTATAAAAAAAAGTTTTTCATTTGGGGATTGGTGGTGGAAGAGAAAGCCTGCTGGCTGAGGAGAAATCCAGCCTTTGAGGTGGTTAAAACGGATTCCCAAAACCAAAATCTCTTATCTTTCTCTCTTTTAAAATTATCTTGTGTTTGCTTGGATTTTGTCCATTGGGATTCTTTGATGTGTTCTTCTTAGAAAATTGAGTAGAAACTTGTGTGTGATCACCTAAATCTGAGAGAAACACTTGAGTGGGTGAGATTAAACACTTGAGAGAGTGAGGTTTTATTTTCTAATTTTGTGTTGAGATTTTCAGGTTATGATGTTTGGTCTTCAAAGGGAAAGTAGCAAGGAGAAATCCCCACAACAAACTATCTCTCAATCTTCATTTAAATATTCTTTGAATAATTTTGATGAGTTTGTTAGTGTGCAAGATATGCCAAACAGGAGGTGCAATGAACCTTTCAAGTCGTCCCAAGGTGAAGCTGATCCAAAGAGATGTTTGCTTCAGTTTGATGTCCAAGAGTTTTGTGATAACTTTGTGGAGGAAGTGGTGAAAACCCTCAAGGACGTCAACCAGACCCATAAGAAGAGCATATCCACACGTGCACCTGTAGCTGAGCCATCCTTATTCATCAGCAAGAAATCCAAAGGTAAATCTGAAATCCATGTTGAGGAGTTGAAAGATTTTTCAGATTCTTTACCCATCTATGATGAATATGATGAAGAGCCAATTGAAAGCTTGTTTTCTTGTGAGAAAAATTGTGATCTTCCTTCTCTTGAACCTGAGTTTGCAACTGATATTGAACATGCAATTGTAGAACTAACCATTTTGCAACCGGAGCATCCGAGTAGTCTTGTTTTCTCTCCACAGGTTTTGGAGGAAGAGCCACTAGATTTACCACATCAAGGACCATGTCTTGACACTAGGATATTTTTTGATGAAGATCAAGATCCTATCTTTGATGAGGAGGATGAACCTGGTCCAGTCTTTGATGAAGAAGCAAAAAACATAACATCCATCGCTATGGAGAGCCATCTTTGCTTTGATCCCGACACAACTCCTGCCCCTTTGTCTTTTGAACTTCAAGCGCACTTGTTTGTTTGAGTATCCAGGAAAGACAGGTTGAGCCTCTGAGAAATGAAAGCATTGACCGTGCCCAACAGCCTGAGATTTGGAGAAGCTTTGTTCAAACCGGCTACCTTGGAGATACCAGCAAGAGGGGTTCAGTCAAAAACGGATATCTCAACATTCAGAAGGTCTTTTGTCATGAATTCAATTTCAAAGGAAATCCAACTCACCAAGGATTCACTGAGGATTGGAATCACTTGAAAAGCATCACGGAGGAAGGAGTTATGAATTTTCCAAACCGGAGATTCTCCAGTCTGTCTATCCTCGAGTACCAGACTTCTAAAGGAGATTGAGGCTCAAGAAAGGAGCGGCCTAAGCCAAAACCGATCCTCAATGAACCAAAGGTCTTTCCTCAGTCAACCTCCTGTCCAAACCAAAAGCACTGTAAGGATCATGGGTTGATTGTCTCTGCTCATCTTGAAAATGTTTTAAAACCGAGAATTTCTAAGCAAAAACAAATCTTACTTGGTTGAAAAACGTTTTGCTTAAACATTTTCTTGAATTGTTTTCATTGAGCTGTGGTTTGAAAGATATTTGGTTTAAGAAAAGGAATGAACCAAAATTGCTTAGGCCAAAAAATCAATTTGATTTCATTCATGATGAGGATAGAGAAACCCTTTGATTATTTCTTTCGCAGATTTGATGTGGTTTCTCTAGTTGTTTTGAATGAACATGATAAGCATGATCAGTTTCCAAGGAGAGCAAGCCCTGGTGAATGCCAAAGGACTTGTGTTCGTGGAACATGAAACCGCACATACCTGAGGGAAACGAGTTCAAACATCCAAAGAAGTTTCTGTCCAAACTTTTCATTCATTGAATTTTCCATGAATTTAAAATCCTTTGTATCTGATTTATTCGCTTTTGATACATGTACAATGGATTTGAGGACACGAGGACCAAAGGGTGCATCGTGATCCAAGGTTGCGTGTTGCCAAAGATCATGTCGTGACCCAAGAGGTACGAACGTGTCGTGATCCAAGAGGTACGAACGTGTCGTGATCCAAGAGGTTCGAACGTATCATGATCCATCGGATGTGAACGGTTCGTGACCGAAAGGGTACAAACGGGTTGGGACTGAAAGGGTACAAACGGAACGGGACCGAAAAGGGTACGAGTGGTTCAATGGTCACAAGGACACCAAATGCATTATGTTGGGCGTGGACCCACATGATGGCAATAGGTTGTCCTACAGGTCAATACATGAGTGTAAGGAAATAGCGAAGGCCTTAAGGCTAGTGCAATCCGTACAACATGATTGATGTATGAACCATAATCCATGGTCAATGGATGAAGGTTCTGGCCGCAAAGGCTAAGTGGGATATCTTACGATAAACCTTTGCTTGGTGAGTAAGATAGGCGCCATATGCCTCATGTAGGGCATAGACCCACATGATGGCAATGGAAGGCCGGTTATATCAGTACATGCTAAGTGGACGATGGCTTATCAAGTCTAGTGGTCGGATCATGTTTCATGACAATGGTTCGATGGCCGAACACTAGTATGGATAGTCACGTTGCTGGAGTAAGAGTATTGATGTGATGCTTCTAGATATCAACGTTGGTGTTAATAGCTTCGAGATTGGCTAAGAGTCATGACGAAGTGTGTGGCTAGTACTATGTGTCGTAGACCATAGATACTGAGCCTAAGTGTTTCAAGGAAGGCCGTGTAAGATCTGATCATGATTGAGTATGGACGACCTTACCTCTGAATGATGGTTCAAGGTGTCAGTCCTAACCTGATTAATTAATGCATCGGTTGGTATGAACAAATCATATATGTTGTCTGGGTTAAGTCCCAAGGCCGGTCAGGCCAGATGAAGACTCATCAGTTCCAAGTCATGTGAGGATGGTTGGTTGATTGACTTAGGATCTAATGAGCTTTGTCAGTCCAGAAGATGGACTTGGTACTATTGCCTATAAGGCAAAAGGATTTCGGATTGTGCATGAGCCGAGAAAGGCCTTATGCAAACCCTTATCCTTTCAAAGACTTCTCAAAGGTTATTTATGTCTATGGGGATGGTTGGTTGAATGACTAAGTACCTAGGGGAGCTGTTTGACGCAGGAGTCAAGATAAGGACCATAAGTAAGATCATTGAGTGATCATGGTCCAGCTGTTAAGCAAGAGCAATTCGAGTCAATGGAGGACCGATGAGCTAATAAGCTCCATAGATGTGGCAAAGGTATGATCTAGCATTTACTTATGTAGATCTAGATAGAATGGTTTAGGGGAATGGAACCTCAGAATCGTATGGCTTGGTTTTGGTTTAGGATTGACCTTTAAGCTAATTGGTAGTTGAGTAACCTGACCAAGGCTAAGGTGATTCGACCAGACAAGTGTTAGATTGGTTTTAGACCAATGGTTAACTAGAGAATATTCCGCTGCGTATCTGTTGAAAGGATCTAGGCTATTAATGACTAGGTAAGTCTTTAGCTAAGGTCTAAGTTAGCCCTCGCCTTTAGGCGATATTATAAATAAAGGGCAGAAATTAAGAGGTTCGGCCAGGAAGTGGACCGAGCGACATGAGGCATCGACCGCGGCCTAGGCGGCCGGGATCGGGTCTTACAGAGTCCAAGGGACACGTCCCTAGGCTTTGGCCGAACATAACCAAACCGCTAGCCTAGACACGGGTCGGTTAGTCGGATGATCCGATCGCACCAAGACTGGGAGGTTAGGACGAACAGTTGGGAATGACCCAAAGGGCACGAGTTGTCAAGAGTCATGAGTGTCCAAAAGGCACGAATGGCCAAAGGGTGCATGTTCCAAACGGTGTCTTTCGGGACAGGTTAGGACCGATCCTTATGGATCAGCTTATGGCTTGTCTAGTTAAGACAAGGTCACGGTTTGTCTAAGCCAAGGTAGAGTCGCAAGGTCTGACCGGTTGCTAAGCCTTCCGGATTAGGCTGGAGGCTTACTCGGCCGATTGGATCCAGGGCTAAGGCCGGATCAGGTAAGGGAGTTCGTTAGGCCATTGAGCCGGACTCCATTGGCCGGTCGCACCTAGATTCTATCCGGTTAGACGGATTGGTCTTTGGGGACGATCCGGATCTGTTTGTGTGTTCTGTTTATCTATTCTGGACTATCTATCTGATTCTAAGTCAAGGGGTGGTTGGTTGAATGACTTAGGATACGGTAGGTAGGTTCATACGTTTTATGATTATGTCCGTGTGTGTCCGTGTGTGTCCGTGTGGGTCCGTCAGCACACACAAAACGTATGTGTGTGTCCATCAGCACAAACAGGACGTCTGTGGCTGTCCGTCAGCACATACAGGACATTCGTGACTGTCCACCAGTACACATATCAGCACGTTGGTCCTTGGACTCAGCACGATGACCCTCCCCGTGGACTGTTTGGGTGATTTTGGCCCACTTGGGCTGTTTTTTCAGTACACACAGGACGTTCGTGGGTGTCTGCAGCACACACAGGACGTCCGTGGCTGTCTGTCAGCACACACAGGACGTCCGTGGCTGTCTGTCAGCACACACAGGACGTCCGTGGCTGTCTGTCAGCACACACAGGACGTCCGTGGCTGTCTGTGGCTGTCCGTGTGTGTCCGTTAGCACACACAGGAAGTCTGTGGCTGTCCATCAGTACACATATCAGCACACTGGTCCTTGGACTCAGCACGCTGGCCCTTCCCGTGGACTATTCGGGTGATTTTGGCCCACGTAGGCTGTCTGTTCAGTACACACAGGACGTCCGGGGGTGTCCGTCAGCATACACATGACGTCTGTACCTGTCTGTGGCTGTCCGTTAGCACACACAGGAAGTCTGTGGCTGTCCGTGTGTGTCTGTCAGCACACACAGGACGTCCGTGTGTGTCCGTCAGCACACACAGGACGTCTGTGTGTGTCCGTCAGCACACACAGGACGTCCGTGTGTGTCTGTGTGTGTCCGTCAGCACACACAGGACGTCAGTGGCTGTCCATCAGTACACATATCAGCACGCTGGTCCTTGGACTCAACACCCTAGCCCTTCCCGTGGACTGTTTGGGTGATTTTGGCTCACGTGGGCTTTCTGTTTAGTACACACAGGACGTCTGTGGGTGTCCGTCAGCACACACAGTACGTCTGTGTGTGTCCGTCAGCACACACACATGACGTTCGTGGCTGTGCGTGTGTGTCTGTGTGTGTCCGTCAGGACAGACATGACATCCATGGTCCTTGGACTCAGCATGCTGACCCTTCCTGTGGTCTGTTCGGGTGATTTTGGCCCTCGTGGGCTGTCTGTTCAGTACACACAGGACGTCCGTGGGTGTCCACCAGCACACACAGGAGGTCTGTGGCTGTCCGCGTGTTCGTGTGTATCCGTCTGTGTCCGTCAGCACACACAGGACGTCCGTGGCTGTCCGTGTGTTAGTGTGTGTCCGTCTGTGTCAGTCAGCACACACAGGACGTCCGTGGCTGTCCCTCAGTACACATATCAGCACATTGGTCCTTGGACTCAGCATGCTGACCCTATCCCGTGGACTGTTCGGGTGATTTTGGCCCACATGGGCTGTCTGGTCAGTACACACAGGACGTCCGTGGGTGTCCGTCAGCACACACAGGATGTCCGTCTGTGTCCGTCAGCACACACAAGACGTCCCGGGCTGTTTGTGTGTGTCCATCAGCACACACCGGACGTCCGTGGCTGTCCATCAATACACATATCAGCACGTTGGTCCTTGGACTCAGCATGCTGACCCTTCCCGTGGACTGTTCGGGTGATTTTGGCCCCCGTGGGCTGTCTGGTAAGTACACACAGGACGTCCGTGGGTGTCCACCAGCACACACAGGACATTCGTAGCTGTCCGTGTCTGTCCGTCTGTGGCCGTCAGCACACACATGACGTCCGTGGCTGTCCATCAGTACACATATCAGCACGTTGGTCCTCAGACTCAGTACGATGGCCCTTCTCGTGGACTGTTTGGGTGATTTTGGCCCACGTGGGCTGTCTTTTCTGTACACACAGGACATCTGTGGGTGTCCGCTAGCACAAACATGACGTCTGTTGCTGTCTGTGGCTGTCCGTTAGCACACGCATGATGTATGTGGCTGTCCGTGTGTGTCTGTGGGTGTCCACCAGCACACACAGGACGTTCGTGGCTGTCCGTGGCTGTCCTTCAGCACACACAGGACGTCCGTGTGTCTCCGTCAGCACAAACAAGACGTCTGTGTGTGTCCGTCAGCACACACAGGACGTCCGTGTGTGTCCGTCAGCACACACAGGAAGTCCGTGGCTGTCCATCAATACACATATCAGCACGCTGGCCCTTCCTTTGGACTGTTTGGGTGATTTTGGCCCACGTGGGCTGTCTGTTCAGTACACACAGGACGTCTGTGGGTGTTCGTCAGCACACACAGGACATCCGTGGCTGTCCGTGTGTGTCCGTCAGCACACACAGGACGTTCGTGGCTGTACGTGTATGTCCGTGTGTGTCTGTGTGTGTCCGTCAGCACACACATGACATACGTGGCTGTCCATCAGTACACATATAACCACGTTGGTCCTTGGACTCCACACGCTGACCCTTCTTGTGGACTGTTCGGGTGATTTTGGCCCTCGTGGGCTGTCTGTTAGGTACACACAGTACGTCTGTGGGTGTCCGCCAGCACACACAGGACGTCTGGGGCTGTCCGTGTGTGTCCGTCTGTGTCCGTCTGTGTCCGTCTGCACACACAGGACGTTCGTGGCTGTCCCTCAGTACACATATCAGCACGTTGGTCCTTGGACTCTGCACGCTGGCCCTTCCCGTGGACTGTTTCGGTGATTTTGTCCCAAGTGGGCTGTCTGTTCAGTACACACAGGACGTCCATGGGTGTCCGCCAGCACACACAGGACGTCCGGGGCTGTTTGTGGCTGTCCGTCAGCACACACAGGACATCCGTTTGTGTCCGTGTGTGTCTGTCAGCACACACAGGATGTTTGCGGGTGTCGGTCAGCACACACAGGACGTCCGTGTGTGTCCGTAAGCATACAAAGGACGTCTGTGGCTGTCCGTGTGTGTCCGTCAGCACACACAGGACGTCTGTGGCTGTACATCAGTACACATATCAGGACGTTGGTCCTTGGACTCTACACGCTGGCCCTTCCCGTGGACTGTTTGGGTGATTTTGGCCCACGTGCGCTGTCTGTTCAGTACATACAGGACGTTTGTGGTGTCCGTCAGCAGACACAGGACGTCCGTGTGTGTCCGTCAGCACACACAGGACGTTCGTGTCTGTGCGTGTGTTTCCGTGTGTGTCCGACAGCACACACATGACATCTGTGGCTGTCCATCAGTACACATATCAGCACGTTGGTCCTTTGACTCCGCACACTGACCCTTCCTGTTGACTGTTCGGGTGATTTTGGCCCTCGTGGGCTGTGTGTTCAGTACACACAGGACGTCCGTGGGTGTCCGCCAGCACACACAGGACATCCGTGGCTGTCCGTGTGTTTCCGTCTGTGTCCGTCAGCACACACAGGACGTATGTGGCTGTCCCTCATTAGACATATCAGCACGTTGGTCCTTGGACTCAGCACGCTGGCCCTTCGCGTGGACTGTTTGGATGATTTTATCACACGTGGGCTGTCTGTTCAGTACACACAGGACGTCCGTGGGTGTCCGCCAGCACACACAGGACGTCCGTGGCTGTTTGTGGCTGTCCGTCAGCACACACAGGACGTCCGTGTGTGTCCGTGTGTGTCTGTCAGCACACACAGGATGTCCGTGGGTGTCCGTCAGCACACACAGGACGTCTGTGGGTGTTCGTCAGCACACACAGGACGTCAGTGGCTGTCCGTGTGTATCCGTCAGCACACACAGGACGTTTGTGGCTGTACGTGTATGTCCGTGTGTGTCTGTGTGTGACGTCAGCACACACATGACGTTCGTGGCTGTCCATCATTACACATATCAGTACGTTGGTCCTTGGACTCCGCACGCTGACCCTTCTTGTGGACTGTTTGGGTGATTTTGGCCCTCGTGGGACGTCTGTTCAGTACACACAGGACGTCCGTGGGTGTCCGCCAGCACACACAGGACGTCTGTGGCTGTCCGTGTGTGTCCGTCTGTGTCCGTCAACACACACATGACGTCCGTGGCTGTCCCTCAGTACACATATCAGCACGTTGGTCCTTGGACTCAGCATGCTGGCCCTTCCCGTGGACTGTTTTGTCCCAAGTGGTCTGTCTGTTCAGTCCACACAGGACGTCCATGGGTGTCCGCCAGCACACACAGGACGTCCGGGGCCGTTTGTGGCTGTCTGTCAGCACACACAGGACATCCGTGTGTGTCCGTGTGTTTCTGTCAGCACACACAGGACGTTCGTGGGTGTCGGTCAGCACACAAGGACGTCCGTGTGTGTCCGTAAGCATACACAGGACGTCCGTGGCTGTCCGTGTGTGTCCGTCAGCACACACAGGACGTCTGTGGCTGTCCATAAGTACACATATCAGCACGTTGGTCCTTGGACTCTGCACGCTGGCCCTTCCCGTGGACTGTTTGGGTAATTTTGGCCAACGTGGGCTATCTGTTCAGTACACACAGGACGTCCGTGGGTGTCCGCCAGCACACACAGGACGTCCGTGGCAGTCCGTGTGTGTCCGTCAGCACACACAGGACGTCCGTGGCTGTCCATCAGTATACATATCAGCACGCTGGTCCTTGGACTCAGCACGCTGGCCCTTCCCGTGGACTGTTTGGGTGATTTTGGCCCACGTGGGCTGTCTGTTCAGTACAAACAGGACATCTGTGGGTGTCCGTCAGCACACACTGGACGTCCGTGTGTCTCCGTCAGCACACACAGGACATTCGTGGCTGTGCGTGTGTGTCCGTGAGTGTCTGTCAGCACACACATGACGTCTGTGGCTGTCCATCAGTACACATATCAGCACGTTGGTCCTTTGACTCCGCACGCTGACCCTTCCTGTGGACTGTTCGGGTGATTTTGACCCTCGTGGGCTGTCTGTTCAGTACATACAGGACATGCGTGGGTGTCCGCCAGCACACACAGGACGTCCGTGGCTGTTCGTGTGTGTCCGTCTGTGTCCGTCAGCACACACATGACGTCCGTGGCTGTCCCTCAGTACACATATCAGCACATTGGTCCTTGGACTCAGCACGCTGGCCCTTCCCGTGGACTGTTTGGGTGATTTTATCCCACGTGGGCTGTCTGTTCAGTACACACAGGACGTCCGTGGGTGTCCGCCAGCACACAGGACGTCCGTGGCTGTTTGTGGCTGTCCGTCAGCACACACAGGACGTCCATGGGTGTCCGTCAGCACACACAGGACGTCTGTGGGTGTTCGTCAGCACACATGACGTCTGTGGCTGTCCGTGTGTGTCCGTCAGCACACACAGGACGTTCGTGGCTGTACGTGTATGTCCGTGTGTGTTCGTGTCTGTCCGTCAGCACACACATGACGTCCGTGGCTGTCCATCAGTACACATATCAGCACGTTGGTCCTTGGACTCCGCATGCTGACCCTTCTTGTGGACTGTTCTGGTGATTTTGGCCCTCGTGGGCTGTCTGTTCAGTACAAACAGGACGTCCGTGGGTGTCCGTGTGTGTCCGTCAGTGTCCGTCTGTGTCCGTCAGCACACACAGGACGTCCGTGGCTGTCCCTCAGTACACATATCAGCACGTTTGTCCTTGGACTCAGCATGCTGGCCCTTCCCGTGGACTGTTTGGGTGATTTTGTCCCAAGTGGGCTGTCTGTTCAGTACACACAGGACGTCCATGGGGGTCCGCCATGTAAGACCCGATCCCGGCTGCCTAGGCCGCGGTCGATGCCTCACGTCGCTCGGTCCACTTCCTGGCCGAACCTCTTAATTTTCGCCCTTTATTAATAATATCGCCTAAAGGCGAGGGCTAACTTAGATCTTAGCTAAAGACTTCCCTTGTAAGGCCCGTTCCCGGCTCTTAAGCCCAACCATGAACCGCGGCCTTAACATCCGTTCTTATACAATGATTCCGAGTTCCTTTAGGTGAGGTTCGAGTATAACATTCAAGACAAACAAACATAAGGGGCAAACAGATTGTATATATATAACATAATGAGATCCATACATCATTCATAAGTTCATCTACTAGTTTACACACTTAGTCTATCATAAGTTCACAAGTTGCACAATAGGCTATCAATACTACACGCTTATCAACAAGGACCCATACACCACACATCTTCCCATGGCCTGAGACTTCACGGTACCTTTCCTTTACCACGGTCCAAGTCTGGTCCTGAAACCAATAACATCACAACACACTGTAGAACAGGCGATCCAGAAGAAGTAAAGAGAATGGATGCATCTGCCAAGAGAACCGGCCGCAAGGCCGCACGGATCATCCGCAGGCCCGGGGCCGTTCCTTGCAGTCTACACCACTAACCTTAGGCGTTCTCTCCCCTGGAGGCAAGTCCTTCTCCTTCTCCTTCTCCTTGTCTTTTTGTCTGGTATCCATCTTCACGGCCTGGCCTTCCCACGCTCAGAACACGCCGGCAAGCCAACACCACCACACACGGTTCTCTTCTCTAACCGCCGGTCTCTCTCTTTCTTTCTTTCTTTTATGAGTTTGGCAGAGCTTTGCCTAAGGAATTTCGTGCCATTTTCTGTGCCAGGGACTCTCTATTTATAGAGAAAGCCAACCCCAACTGCCCTGGAGAAATCGACCAAGCAGTTAAAGAGAAAGGGCACAAAACTGCCCCTTTGCACCTTTTCGGGAGTAACCGCCCAACTGCTCTTCCTTTCCTTTGGGCTGTTCGAAAATCAGGCCCATAATCTTTTCCAGAGTCCCTTGCCCAAGGCCAAGACCCCACGGACCCTGGGTGGTTCAGGCCAAGACCCCTCCAGCCCATAACCGCCCATGACCCGGCCAAGCCGGCCCGGACCATAACACTTCACCGAGCTGAGTTGAGCTGGCCACTAGCTGGCCTCAGCTGAGTGAGCTAACCTATCAGCTCCAGTGAGCTACCAAGGACCGTATGATCTGGTTTCACACTGTCCCCAGCTGGTTGAGCTTGTACCCGACCTTATCCAGCTGCTAGATTACTCGGCAAGTCTCCTAAGCTTTCTTCCATCCATCCTGGTTAAGGCTCAGCTTCCTGATATCCTTAACCTTCTTATTTGAGCCATGATACGCTTGTCCTTAGGCCAAATGACCTGTCTGGTGCGTCTCCTCGCACCATGGCTCGTCCCAACGATCCTACCTAGGATCGGCGATGCTACATCCCTAGTCATTAATAGCCTAGATCCTTTCAACAGATACGCAGTGGATTATTCTGTAGTTAACCATTGGTCTAAAACCAATCTAACACTTGGCTGGTCGAATCACCTTAGCCTTGGTCAGTTTACTCAACTACCAATTAGCTTAAAGGTCAATCCTAAACCCAAACCAAGCCATACAATTCTGAGGTTCCATTCCCCTAAACCATTCTATCTATATCTACATAAGTAAATGCTAGATCATACCTTTGCCACATCTACGGGCTTATTAGCTCATTGGTCCTCCATTGACTCGAATTGCTCTTGCTTGACAGCTGGACCACGATCACTCAAGGATCTTACTTAAGGTCCTTATCTTGATTCCTGCATCAAACAACTCCCCTAGGTACTTAGTCATTCAACCAACCATCCCCACAGACATAAGTAATCTTTGAGAAGTCTTTGAAAGGATTAGGGTTTGCATCTGGCCTTTCTCGGCTCATGCACACTCAAACATCCCCTTGCCATATAGGCAATAGTACCCAATCCATATTCTGGACTGACAAATCTCATTAGATCCTAAGTCAATCAACCAACCATCCTCACATGACTTGGAACTGATGAGTCATCATCTGGCCTGACCGGCTTTGGGACTTAACCCAAACAACATATATGATTTGCTCATACCAAACGATGCATTCCTTAATCAGATTAGTTCCGACACCTTGAACCATCATTCAGAGGTCAGGTCGTCCATACTCAACCATGATCAGATCTTACACGGCCTTCCTTGAACAATCACACTTAGGCTCAGTATCTATGGTCTACGACTCATAGTACTAGCCATACACTTCGTCATGACTCTTAGCCAATCTCGAAGCTATCAACACCAAGGTTGATATCTAGAAGCATCACATCAATACTCTTACTCCAGCAACGTGACTATCCATACTAGTGCTCGGCCATCGAACCATCGTCATGAAACATGATCCGACCACCAGACTTGATAAGCCATCGTCTACTTAGCAGGTACTGATATAACCGGCCTTCCATTGCCATCATGTGGGTCTACGCCCTACATAATGCATATGGCGCCTATCCTACTCACCAACCCAAGGTTTATTGTAAGATATCCCACTTAGCCTTTGCGGCTAAAGCCATCCAACCATAGCCGGATCATCCATAGTGTCGTCTAACCGTCTGGTTAAGATCTAGGTGCGATCGACCAGTTATAAGTCGGCCCAAAGGCTCACGGACCTTCTTACCTGATCCGACCCAAAGCCTGGATCCATACCAGAGAGTAAGGCCCAAGACCAAACAGGATTGCCTTACAACCAATCCGGATTGCCTTGCAACCAATCAGACCTTGCGACACAACACTCCGGTTAAACTAACCGTCCGTCCGTTCGACTATGCAGCCGCGGACTGTCCACTTGGTTCGGCCTAAGCCTTGAACCAATGGCACCGTTTGGAACTCACACCCTTTGGGAACTAGTACCCTTTGGACACTCGTGCCTCTTGGCAACTCATGACCCTTGGCATCTCGCACCCATTCAGATACTCCAATTCGACCTAACCGTCCATATGGACTGTCTGGTCCGTGCGTGTGTCCGGCCTATGGCCAAAGGACCACGCCTTAACCTACACAAGTCATGAACCATTGTGACTGTTCAGGGAAGGGTTGAAACCGTTCAGAACAGAACCGCCCCTATCCAATCGGATCACCTGAGGCCGGTTTAGACCATGCGCGCGCCTAACTCGACGGTTATGGACCGCGACTTCATTACTCAACCAGAACCACGGTTATAACCAAACCCAACACATCAACAAGGCCAAGCCAATGTACAGAAGGAGTAGAAGAAGAATTGGATGAAAAGAATAAGAAGAATAGGACACAATCCAAACGCCCATGGCTAGACCGGTTCAGACTGTCCGATTGTCTTAGCCGATGAGTCGGTGGTTACCCCACTGACCCTATCAGACTGAACCACGGCTTTCGAGTCCTTCTCCAGACCCTTCTCTACGCCTTGGGTATTCATAACACACGGCCTCCTCTCTCCTAAACCGTTCTCCTTGCCGGAGATACAAAACCACCACGACCGGCCCTTTTTCGGCCGATCTCTTGGCCAGAACTCTCTCTCTCTCTCTCTCTCTCTCTCTCTACGTTTTTCCATGAGTATTTTACTCTGGAATTGGATAATGAAATCGACCAGAGAGCCCCCATATTTATAGAAAACGAGGGGGTAAGTCTTGCCCCACGAACAGGCAGACTTGCTAGCGAATGGGCACCATCGGCCAAGGGTTGTCCCCTTTCGGCCATTTCCATCCCTTCTCCCTTTCTGATTGGGTTTGGGGTCGGTCATAAGCCCAACCCACGCCCCAAGCCTCCTGGACTTAGCCCACGGCCTTGCCCAAAGACCCAACAGCCCATGGCCTCATGGCCGGACCTCACAGCCGGCCACTGACCCGGACCCGGACCATCGGCCTAAAGCCCGAACAGTCCGTCTAGCTGAGGTGAGCTGACTCTCAGCTGCCTCAGCTGGGTGAGCTAGTAGTCCAGCTAGTGGAGCTGACTTAGTAGGGACTGAGCTGGAGTGAACCAAACCTAGCTTCATTGAGCTGGCCGAGCTACTCGTCTACTTCGTCCAGTTACCGTCTTACTCGTCCTAGCTGTCTCTTAGCTTGTATAAGGTTAAGTCTAAGTTTCCTTATGTCCTTAACCATCTTTCTCGACCATGGAACGCTTGCCTTGATGTCCTAAGACTGGCTTGTACGTTTCCTCGAACCATGGCCGTCCCGACAATCCTTTCCAGGATTGGGGGCGTGACAAGTCTCCCCCACTTGTAATGGATTCGTCCTCGAATCCGGTGATGATTATACCTTGTCCCAAGACAAAATATTCCAAACAAAATTATTCTAGTCTTGATCAGAGAATAGAACAAGCTTGATTAAAACCACCGAATCACCACTTCGTTGATCAATTTTCCTTTGACCATCGTTGTACAAGTCTCCCCCACTTGATAAGGATTTAACCACAAAAATCCTATCAAGTGGTCCTTTCTGGTTTCGCTGATGGCACCCTTACTTGTCTACTTTGACCACAGTCGAGGGTCCATCAAGCACCCATTCAAGTGATACTTGAAAATCCATCCAAAGACATTCCTTGTGTCACTGGCCGAAATCTCCAGGTTGCGGTCCTAGTATCCAACAAGTCTATGTCTTTCCTTTGAATAGCATCTTCTTCAGATTTTATTCTTTCTCTGATCATAGTCCAAGACTAGATCATAATCAGTCCCTAGGAACATGCTGCATACTCGAGCCTTAGTAGATTTGGCCAATCCCCACACCACTCGATGTACCAGTCAAGTCCTCACGAACTTGTTCTAATCTTTAGGCTGCTCGTCCTACAACGAGTCCTAACAGATTATTATGGTTCTTTTGTCCTTCATGGACAATAAGGCTCATGACCTCAGCCACAACGTACTGGATCATCCCCTTAACCGGCCACAACCTTTTCAGGCTTGGCCACATTGCGATCTTTGTCCCTCCAGACTAAAAACGCCTCAGACTTGACTTCTATCCTTCACTGGACTTTGTCATAATTCGATCCTGGTCCTTCCTTGGACTCGATCGTACTCTGGTTCTGGTCCACTCAGGGACTCGACCGTTTCACCCCGACCATAGGTCCATCTCCGAATAGGTCGTGGGCTGATCCTCGTCCTTTTTTTTTGGACTTGATCATTCTCAACCTTAGGTCAAACTCCGACTTGGTTGTACTGCGACCATGGTCCTCTCTCGGACGTGGTCAACTTCGGCTCTGCCATCTCAGTCGGAGCCGAAAGAAACAGACTCTAGGACAGTGGTGCTGTCCCTGGTTCCAGTTCAATCATAAATGGATCCGACCTACCAGAGGGGAGACTCTGTAGCGAACGGAACACATCTGGGAACTCAGACACCAATGGGTCCTCAAACAGATCTTTTAGATCACCAGAATTTGCCGCGCTCCATAGTGGTAATTGTGGTCAAAAAAATACTTCACAATCCCGTCTAAGCATCCGATCCACACGGAATGCTGACACCACTACTTTCCTTAAAGCCGGACTCAGACAATGGATCTCGATACCAACGAGATCCCAGACAGATCAACAGAATTGCCGTGCTCCGTAGTGGTAGTTGTGGTCAAAAATACTTCACAACCTGTCTAAGCATCCAATTCACTTGGACTACTGACACCCCTACTTTCCTTAGAGCCGGACTCAGACTCAGACTTTGGTACTGGATCGGGTGAGCTCCAGTCTCCAATTGCACACGAACTTTGTGGCAATCGAGAGTGGCCCGATACTTTCCCAACCAGATTCATGCCTAGGATCATCTCGTGATTCTGTAGGCGCGTGGATATTTTTCTCGATCAGATCTACAGGCAGATTTCTCTCCTGGATCCACACCGGGATATTTTTCATGAGCCCTAGTGAATGCATAATTTGCCCACCGGCTGCCCTCACTAGTCTCGAATAATCCCCAGAACTCAGACAGAACAGACTCTTTCCGACCAGTCCCGGACTCACAAAACTATGTGTAGCCTCTGTGTCGAAAAGTACGTGTGTTTCCACACCACAAATCCACTTGTGGAAACTATCTCAGTGCATGACCACACCACAAAGAACGTCCCATAACATCCCTCATGGCATTGCCAATAACTTCAATACTTCCAGTTCCAGTGGATACCTAGATGAGTAAGATCTCGGTTTGACCACACACTTGGAAAACGTCCCATACCATTCTCCAAGGCGTCTTACTTTTGCGAATGCTCACACCATTCACAAGAGCAATTTTAATATACCTCAATCCCCATTATACTACGGTAGTTAAGATCATGTTCTTACATTGATTGGAACGAACATCATGAGTTTCCTCATTCTTTCCTTGGACAGATTCAGATTGGAATTGATTCATTCCATCCTACTAGATCTAAGGAAACCTACCTTGACTTATACCGAGTCCTAGCTGATCCATCTGATCACAAGTCCACTCGTGTACTGGTCATGTAGTGTCTCCTTTGAGTCAGATATAACATTGCATATGCTTTATTTATTATGAACGGCCATCAAGGGATAACACTTAACTTCAGTAGAATGCTGCACCTTTATTTCAACCTAAGCCACTCTCTGGTTCATGTTACTTCCCTTGTTTAGGTCATCCATAAACAAGTCTTGCATTGCTTCCATCCCTTCCAACCCGTCTATTACTTATAAATACTAGATCGACCAACCTTTCTGTTTTTAGGTTCTTGGCCTTGGAAAATGTATCTTGGCTAAGCTGGTTCATCTTAGAATTCCCACATTTACAAGCATGATACCCTAGCTTACCTCAACTCTTTCTTGGCTCACCCCAACTAAGGTTTCATAGTCATCATAGTTTTGGAAATAACTTCGGTATGGAACACAACATCTTAGAGCGTTGTCCTAAACAGGATCAAGCATGCTCTGATACCAACTTGTAAGACCCGATCCCGGCAGCCTAGGCCGCGGTCGATGCCTCACGTCGCTCGGTCCACTTCCTGGCCGAACCTCTTAATTTTCGCCCTTTATTTATAATATCGCCTAAAGGCGAGGGCTAACTTAGATCTTAGCTAAAGACTTCCCTAGTCATTAATAGCCTAGATCCTTTCAACAGATACGCAGTGGATTATTCTGTAGTTAACCATTGGTCTAAAACCAATCTAACACTTGTCTGGTCGAATCACCTTAGCCTTGGTCAGTTTACTCAACTACCAATTAGCTTAAAGGTCAATCCTAAACCCAAACCAAGCCATACAATTCTGAGGTTCCATTCCCCTAAAACATTCTATCTAGATCTACATAAGTAAATGCTAGATCATACCTTTGCCACATCTACGGAGCTTATTAGCTCATTGGCCCTCCATTGACTCGAATTGCTCTTGCTTGACAGCTGGACCACGATCACTCAATGATCTTACTTAAGGTCCTTATCTTGATTCCTGCATCAAACAACTCCCCTAGGTACTTAGTCATTCAACCAACCATCCCCACAGACATAAGTAATCTTTGAGAAGTCTTTGAAAGGATAAGGGTTTGCATCTGGCCTTTCTCGGCTCATGCACACTCAAACATCCCCTTGCCATATAGGCAATAGTACCCAATCCATATTCTGGACTGACAAATCTCATTAGATCCTAAGTCAATCAACCAACCATCCTCACATGACTTGGAACTGATGAGTCATCATCTGGCCTGACCGGCTTTGGGACTTAACCCAAACAACATATATGATTTGTTCATACCAAACGATGCATTCCTTAATCAGATTAGTTCCGACACCTTGAACCATCATTCAGAGGTCAGGTCGTCCATACTCAACCATGATCAGATCTTACACGGCCTTCCTTGAACAATCACACTTAGGCTCAGTATCTATGGTCTACGACACATAGTACTAGCCATACACTTCGTCATGACTCTTAGCCAATCTCGAAGCTATCAACACCAAGGTTGATATCTAGAAGCATCACATCAATACTCTTACTCCAGCAACCTGAATATCCATACTAGTGCTCGGCCATCGAACCATCGTCATGAAACATGATCCGACAGCCAGACTTGATAAGCCATCGTCTACTTAGCAGGTACTGATATAACCGGCCTTCCATTGCCATCATGTGGGTCTACGCCCTACATAATGCATATGGCGCCTATCCTACTCACCAACCCAAGGTTTATTGTAAGATATCCCACTTAGCCTTTTCGGCTAAAGCCATCCAACCATAGCCGGATCGTCCATAGTCCCGTCTAACCGTCTGGTTAAGATCTAGGTGCGATCGACCAGTTATAAGTCTGGACCAAAGGCTCACAGACCTTCTTACCTGATCCGACCCAAAGCCTGGATCCATACCAGAGAGTAAGGCCCAAGACCAAACCGGATTGCCTTGCAACCAATCAGACCTTGCGACACAACACTCCGGTTAAACTAACCGTCCGCCGTTCGACTATGCAGCCGCGGACTGTCCACCTGGTTCGGCCTAAGCCTTGAACCAACGGCACCGTTTGGAACTCACACCCTTTGGGAACTAGTACCCTTTGGGAACTAGTACCCTTTGGACACTCGTGCCTCTTGGCAACTCATGACCCTTGGCATCTCGCACCCATTCAGATGCTCCAACCGTTTGACCTAACCGTCCGTATGGACTGTCTGGTCCGTGCGTGTGTCCGCCCTATGGCCAAAGGACCACGCCTTAACCTACACAAGTCATGAACCATTGTGACTGTTCAGGGAAGGGTTGCAACCGTTCAGAACAGAACCGCCCCTATCCAATCGGATCACCTGAGGCCAGTTTAAACCATGCGCGCTCCTAACTCGACGGTTATGGACCGCGACTTCATTACTCAACCAGAACCACGGTTATAACCAATCCCAACACATCAACAAGGCCACGCCAATGTAAAGAAGGAGTAGAAGAAGAATTGGATGAAAAGAATAAGAAGAATAGGACACAATCCAAACGCCCATGGCTAGACCGGTTCAGACTGTCCGATTGTTTTAGCCGATGAGTCGGTGGTTACCCCACTGACCCTATCATACTGAACCACGGCTTTCGAGTCCTTCTCCAGACCCTTCTCTACGCCTTGGGTATTCATAACACACGGCCTCCTCTCTCCTAAACCGTTCTCCTTGCCGGAGATAAAAACCACCACGACCGGCCCTTTTCCGGCCGATCTCTTGGCCAGAACTCTCTCTCTCTCTCTCTCTACGTTTTTCCATGAGTATTTTACTCTGGAATTGGATAATGAAATCGACCAGAGAGCCCCCATATTTATAGAAAACGAGGGGGTAAGTCTTGCCCCACGAACAGGCACAACTTGCTAGCGAATGGGCACCATCGGCCAAGGGTTGTCCCCTTTCGGCCACTTGCATCCCTTCGCCCTTTCTGATTGGGTTTGGGGTCGGTCATAAGCCCAACCCACGCCCCAAGCCTCCTGGACTTAGCCCACGGCCTTGCCCAAAGACCCAACAGCCCATGGCCTCATGGCCGGACCTCACAGCCTGTCACTGACCCGGACCCGGACCATCGGCCTAAATCCCGAACAGTCCGTCTAGCTGAGGTGAGCTGACTCTCAGCTGCCTCAGCTGGGTGAGATAGTAGTCCAGCTAGTGGAGCTGACTTAGTAGGGACTGAGCTGGAGTGAACTAAACCTAGCTTCATTGAGCTGGCCGAGCTACTCGTCCACTTCGTCCAGTTACCGTCTTACTCGTCCTAGCTGTCTCTTAGCTTGTATAAGGTTAAGTCTAAGTTTCCTTATGTCCTTAACCTTCTTTCTCGACCATGGAACGCTTGCCTTGATGTCCTAAGACTGGCTTGTACGTTTCCTCGAACCATGGCCGTCCCGACAATCCTTTCCAGGATTGGGGGCGTGACACGCCAGCACACACAGGACATCCGTGGCTGTTTGTGGTTGTCTGTCAGCACACACAGGACATCCGTGTGTGTCCGTGTGTGTCTGTCAGCACACACAGGATGTTCGTGGATGTCGGTAAGCATACACAGGACGTCCGTGGCTGTACGTGTGTGTCCGTCAGCACACACAGGACGTCTGTGGCTGTCCATCAGTTCACATATCAGCACGTTGGTCCTTGGACTCTGCACGCTGGCCCTTCCCGTGGACTGTTTGGGTGATTTTGGCCCACGTGGGCTACATGTTCAGTACACACAGGACGTCCGTGGGTGTCCGCCAGCACACACAGGACGTCCGTGGCGGTCCGTGTGTGTCCGTCAGCACACACAGGACGTCCATGGCTGTCCATCAGTATACATATCAGCACGCTGGTCCTTGGACTCAGTACGCTGGCCCTTCCCGTGGACTGTTTGGGTGATTTTGACCCACGTGGGCTGTCTGTTAAGTACACACAGGACGTCTGTGGGAGTCCGTCAGCACACACAGGACGTCTGTGTGTGTCCGTCAGCACACACAGGACGTTCGTGGCTGTGCGTGTGTGTCCGTGTGTGTCTGTCAGCACACACATGACGTCTGTGGCTGTCCATCAGTACACATATCAGCACGTTGGTCCTTTGACTCCGCACACTGACCCTTCCTGTGGACTGTTCAGGTAATTTTGGCCCTCGTGGGCTGTCTGTTCAGTACACACAGGACGTCCGTGGGTGTCCGCCAGCACACACAGGACGTCCGTGGCTGTTTGTGGCTGTCCGTCAGCACACACAGGACGTCTGTGTGTGTCTGTCAGCACACACAGAACGTCCGTGGGTGTCCGTCAGCACACACAGGACGTCAGTGGGTGTTCGTCAGCACACACAGGACATCCGTGTCTGTCTGTGTCTGTCCGTCAGCACACACAGGACATTCGTGGCTGTACGTGTATGGACGTGTGTGTCCGTCAGCACACACATGACGTCCGTGGCTGTCCATCAGTACACATATAAGCACGTTGGTCCTTGGACTCCGCACGCTGACCCTTCCTGTGGACTGTTCGGGTGATTTTGGCCCTCGTGGGCTGTCTGTTCAGTACACACAGGACGTCCGTGGGTGTCCGCCAGCACACACAGGACGTCGTGGCTGTCCGTGTGTGTCCATCTGTGTCCGTCAACACACACAGGACGTCCGTGGCTGTCCGTCAGTACACATATCAGCACGTTGGTCCTTGGTCTCAGCACGCTGGCCCTTCCCGTGGACTGTTTGGGTGATTTTATCCCACGTGGGCTGTCTGTTCAGTACACACAGGACGTCCGTGGGTGTCCGCCAGCACACAGGACGTCTGTGGCTGTTTGTGGCTGTCCGTCAGCACACACAGGACGTCCATGGATGTCCGCCAGCACACACAGGACGTCCGGGGCTGTTTGTGGCTGTCTGTCAGCACACACATGACATCCGTGTGTGTCCGTGTGTGTCTGTCAGAACACACAGGACGTTCGTGGTGTCGGTCAGCACACACAGGACGTCCGTGTGTGTCCGTAAGCATACACAGGACGTCCGTGGCTGTCCGTGTGTGTCCGTCAGCACACACCAGACGTCTGTGGCTGTCCATCAGTACACATATCAGCACGTTGGTCCTTGGACTCTGCACGCTGGCCCTTTCTGTGGACTGTTTGGGTGATTTTGGCCCACGTGGGCTATCTGTTCAGTACACACAGGACGTCCGTGGGTGTCCGCCAGCACACACAGGACGTCCGTGGCGGTCCGTGTGTGTCCGTCAGCACACACATGACGTCCGTGGCTGTCCATCAGTATACATATCAGCACGCTGGTCCTTGGACTCAGCACGCTGGCCCTTCCCGTGGACTGTTTGGGTGATTTTGGCCCACGTGGGCTGTCTGTTCAGTACACACAGGACGTCTGTGGGTGTCCGTCAGCACACACTGGACGTTCGTGTGTGTCCGTCAGCACACACAGGACGTTCGTGGCTGTGTGTGTGTGTCCGTGTGTGTCTCTCAGAACACACATGACGTCTGTGGCTGTCCATCAGTACACATATCAGCACGTGTGTCCTTTGACTCCGCACGCTGACCCTTCTTGCGGACTGTTCGGGTGATTTTGGCCCTCGTGGGCTGTCTGTTCAGTACACATAGGACGTGCGTGGGTGTCCGCCAGCACACACAGGACGTCTGTGGCTGTGTGTGTGTGTCCGTCTGTGTCCGTCAGCACACACAGGACGTTGTGGCTGTCCCTCAGTACACATATCAGCACGTTGGTCCTTGGACTCAGCACGCTGGCCCTTCCTGTGGACTGTTTGGGTGATTTTATCCCACGTGGGCTGTCTGTTAAGTACACACAGGACGTGTCACGCCCCCAATCCTGAATAGGATTGTTGGGACGGCCATGGTTCGAGGAAACGTGCAAGCCAGTCTTAGGACATCAAGGCAAGCGTTGCATGGTCGAGAAAGAAGGTTAAGGACATAAGGAAACTTAGACTTAACCTTATACAAGCTAAGAGACAGCTAGGACGAGTAAGACGGTAACTGGACAAAGTGGACGAGTAGCTCGGCCAGCTCAATGAAGCTAGGTTCAGTTCACTCCAGCTCAGTCCCTACTAAGTCAGCTCCACTAGCTGTACTACTAGCTCACTCAGCTGAGACATCTGATAGTCAGCTCATCTCAGCTAGACGGACTGTCCGGGCTTTAGGCCGATGGTCCGGGTCCGGGTCAGTGGCGGGCTGTGAGGTCCGGCCATGAGGCCAGGGGCTGTTGGGTCTTTGGACAAGGCCGTGGGTTAAGTCCAGGAGGTCTGGGGCGTGGGTTGGGCTTGTGACTGACCCCAAACCCAATCAGAAAGGGCGAAGGGATGCAAGTGGCCGAAACAGGACAACCCTTGGATGATGGTGCCCACTCGCTAGCAAGTCGTGCCTGTTCGTGGGGCAAGACTTACCCCCTCGTTTTCTATAAATGTGGGGGCTCTCTGGTCGATTTCATTATCCAATTCCAGAGTAAAATACTCAGAGAAAAACGTAGAGAGAAAGAAAGAGAGAAAGAGAGAGTTCCGGCCAAGAGAAAGGCCGATTGTGGTGGTGTTGTGTTCCGGCGACTCTGATCGTTTGAGAACTAACTCCGGTCAAGAATGGGAGATCAAGACAAGGAGAAGAGCATGGAGAACCCAGACGTGGTTCACAAGGTATGTGATGGGCCGTGGCTCCATCAGACCGAACGGACGGTCCATGCGACCGCACCGCGGCTCTGCTCGGTTCCTAAGTCCCATCCGGCTCTCCTTATCTGTTTCAATTCGTTTCTCTTCTCTTCTCTCTGGTTAAACACGAAATGTTGTGTTGGTTGAGTCCAAGGGACACGTCCCTAGACTTTGGCCGGACATAATCAAACCGCTAGCCTAGACACGGGTCGGTTAGTGGGATGATCCAATCGCACCAAGACTGGGCGGTTAGGACGAACGGTTGGGAATGACCCAAAGGGCACGAGTTGTCAAGAGTCATGAGTGTCCAAGAGGCACGAATGGCCAAAGGGTAAATGTTCCAAACGGTGTCTTTCGGGACAGGTTAGGACCGATCCTTATGGATCAGCCTATGGCTTGTCTAGTTAAGACAAGGTCACGGTTTGTCTAAGCCAAGGTAGAGTCGCAAGGTCTGACCGGTTGCTAAGCCTTCCGGATTAGGCTTGAGGCTTACTCGGCCGATTGGATCCAGGCCTAAGGCCGGATCAGGTAAGGGAGTCCGTTGGGCCATTGAGCCGGACTCCATTGGCCGGTCGCACCTAGATTCTATCCGGTTAGACGGATTGGTCTTTGGGGATAATCCGGATCTGTTCGTGTGTTCTGTTTATCGATTCTGGACGATCTATCTGAGTCTAAGTCAAGGGGTGGTTGGTTGAATGTCTTAGGATACGGTAGGTAGGTTCATAAGTTTTATGATTACGTTGACTGAGGTTTATCTAAGTTCTAGGAACCAAGCCAAGCATTGTAGAATCAATCCGTTCTATTCTCGGTTATGATTAATGCTTATCTGGTTGTGGTTTCAGGAACTAAGGATGGTTCTGGTCAAGCCAAGGAGCCGTGAATGCTCGTTCAGTTAGAGGCTGTGTAACGTGTGGTTAGATGATGCTAGGGATGAACTAGTGATTGTCTATGAGACTGTTAAGAAGTTGTGTATTGAATCTCATGTTTCTAAGTAATACAAAGTTTATACATTATTATTCCGCTGTGCAATCTATCCCTTTGCTTATGAACCTCATATTCGAATATGACTTAGTAAAGAAAAGACTTAGAATTAATCAGACAAGCAAAGAAATTAATAAGTAAGCATTCGTATCCTGTTGGGTCAAGAGACCAGGAACGGATCTTACAAGTTGGTATCAGTCCAAGTTGGCCGGAGCTGAGAACCCACTGTTCAATCCGCACCTTCAGCACCGTCAGAGAGCTGGTTGAACGTGTAGCTCTTTTGGAGTCTAACTTGGCCGAAGAAGCCAAGCATAAGACGAAGTCGCAGTCTGTCCCGATGGGTAAGACTAACGACCGAAAGAGGAAGTGGGACCAGGTTGACGGAGGCAAGGCCTCTAGTGGACGACCTGAATGTCCCAAGTATGGTAAGAACCATCCAGGTGAATGCTGGAAAGCCATGGGAGCTTGTGTGAGATGTGGCAGCTTGGATCATTCCATCCGAGATTGCACTCGACCAAGCCGGACTCAGGGCCAATCCAGTGGCAGCGACTCTCGGACTTGTTTCCATTGCGGCCAAAACGGACACTTCCAAAGTGAATGCCCTAAGCGGCAAGGAGGACAAAGGAAGGGTCGTGGAGACACGGGAAAGTCGACCCAGAGCAGGCCGACCACAACACCAAGGGTGTATGAGCTGTCCCGAGACGACGACGCTTCTGGATCGTTTGATTCGATCTCTGGTAATTTCTGAATTTATCTATTACATTCAATAGAATGCTTGGTCTGGAACCTAGAGTGGCTAGGGGATTCTGATGTGGGTCTCTTATAGGGACCATCATGACTGGTGGTGTTGAAACCCACGTACTTTTCGACACAGGGGTTACACATAGTTTTGTGAGCCCGGAACTGGTAGGAAAGGGTCTGTTCTGCCTCTGTTTTTGGGGATAATTCGAGAATAGTGAGGGCGGCCGGTGGGCAAATCATGCACTCACTAGGGCTCATGACTAATATCCCGGTAATGATCCAGGAGAAAAATCTGCCTGTAGATCTGATTGTGTTGCGCCTACAGAATCACGATGTGATCCTAGGCATGGATTGGTTGGGAAAGTATCGGGTCACTCTCTACTGCCACAGAGGATGTGTACGGTTGGAGACTGGACCTCACCCGATCCAGTACCAAAGTCTGAATATGAGTCCGGCTCTGGATAGAGTAGTAGTGTCAGCAATCCGAGCAGAACGGATGCTTAGACAGGGTTGTGAAGCATATTTGACCACAATTACCACTATGGAGCACGGCAGGTCTGATGATCAGAAATATCTATCTGAGGACCCGTTGGTGTCTGAGTTCCCAGATGTGTTCCGTTCGCTACAGGGTGTCCCCCCTGATAGGTCGGATCCATTTACGATTGAACTAGAACCAGGGACAGCTCCGCTGTCCAAGAGTCCGTATCGAATGGCTCCGGCCAAGATGGCCGAGCTAAAGAAGCAATTAGAAGAATTGCTAAACAAGGGGTTCATACGTCCAAGTAGCTCTCCTTGGGGTGGACCAGTCCTCTTTGTGAAAAAGAAGGATGGTAGCATGCGTCTGTGTATTGACTATCGAGGGTTGAACTGGGTTACTGTGAAGAACAAGTACCCGTTGCCCAGAATAGACGAGTTGTTGGATCAACTCAAAGGAGCCAAGTGGTTTTCTAAGATTGATTTGGCCTCAGGGTATCATCAGATCCCTATAGAGCCAAACGATATTAGAAAGACAGCATTCCGGACCAGGTACGGCCACTACGAGTTTGTGGTTATGCCATTCGGTCTGACCAATGCGCCTGCTGCATTCATGAAAATGATGAACAGTGTGTTCCGAGACTTCCTGGACGAATCAGTGATCATCTTCATTGATGATATCCTGATTTACTCCAAGGATGAGGAATCTCATCGGAAACACCTGAGAGCCGTGCTGGAACGATTACGGGAACGCAAGCTCTATGCAAAACTCAGTAAATGCAGTTTTTGGCAGAAGAGCATTGGGTTTCTCGGCCACATTGTGTCCGGTGAGGGCGTCTCGGTGGATCCAGAGAAGATCAGGGCAATCAAGGATTGGCCTCGACCACGCAGTGCCACGGAAGTCAGAAGCTTCCTAGGGCTGGCAGGTTATTATAGAAAGTTTGTGAAAGGATTCGCAAGCTTGGCTCAGCCTATGACACGGTTGACCGGGAAGGACGTTAAGTTCACATGGTCTGAGGAGTGTGGGAAATGTTTTTCCGCGCTTAAGGAAAAGCTGACTAGCGCACCCATTTTGGTTCTTCCAGAGGCTGACCAACCCTATGAAGTTTATACGGACGCGTCCATAACAGGACTAGGTTGCGTATTAACCCAGCATGGGAAGGTCATCGCCAATCCGTCAAGGCAGTTGAGAAAACATGAGGGAAATTACCCCACCCATGACCTTGAAATGGCTGCAGTAGTGTTCGCCTTAAAGATTTGGCGATCATACTTGTATGGTGCCAAGGTTCAGATACTTACGGACCATAAGAGTCTTAAGTATATATTCACCCAGCCTGAGTTAAACTTAAGGCAGAGAAGGTGGATGGAGTTTGTAGCTGATTACGATCTGGATATCACCAATCATCCGGGAAAGGCTAATCTGGTCGCAGATGCCTTGAGCCGGAGAAGGGCCGACGTATCAGCCGAACGAGAAGCGGACGACCTGGACGGTACGGTTCGTGCCCTACGGTTGAACGCATCAACCAAAGAGTCTGAACCACTCGGATTAGAGGCGGTCAATCAGGCCGACCTGCTTACCCGAATTCGGTTGGCTCAAGGTCAGGACGAGAACCTGAACAAGGTTGCTCAGAATGATAGGACGGAGTACCAAACTGCAAAGGATGGTACCATCCTAGTAAACGGTCGGATCAGTGTTCCTAATGATAGAAGTCTAAAGGAAGAGATTATGAGGGAGGCTCATAAGTTCAGATTCTCGGTTCATCCTGGTGCGACCAAGATGTACCAGAACATTAAGAAGTTCTATCATTGGATCCGTATGAAGGCAGATGTCGCGGAGTGGGTGGCCAAGTGTTCCACTTGCCAACTCATCAAAGCAGAACATCAAGTGCCTAGTGGGTTATTGCAAAGTTTCCTATTCCGGAATGGAAATGGGATCACATCACAATGGACTTTGTGACTGGGTTCCCTACCACGAGGAGTAAGAAAGATGCGGTTTGGGTTGTGGTTGATCGCCTGACCAAATCAGCACACTTCCTGGCTATCAAAAAGTCAGATGAGGTAGATCAGATTGTACGTAAGTACATTGATGAGATCGTCCGACTACATGGTGTGCCGGCAAGCATAGTTTCAGATAGGGATTCAAGGTTCACATCTTACTTCTGGAGGGCTTTCCAATAGGCTTTAGGAACATGAGTGAACATGAGTACAGCCTATCACCCACAGACGGATGGACAGTCTGAACGAACGATCCAGACATTGGAAGATATGGTGCGAGCAAGTGTTCTAGACTGGGGTGATTCCTGGGAGAAACATCTACCTCTGGTAGAATTTGCTTACAACAATAGCTTCCATAGTAGTATTTGCATGTCGCCATAAGCTCTGTATGGGCATCAATGCAGGACACCCTTATGCTGGACCCAAGTTGGGGAACGCAGCATGATTGGTCTGGAGATTATCGAAGAGACAACCGACAAGATCAAGTTCTTGAGGGACAAGATGAGACAGGCACAAGACCGCCAAAAGAACTATGCAGATCAAAAAAGGAAAGATCTCGAGTTTCAAGTAGGTGACTTGGTGTATCTAAAAATGATTACCTTCAAAGGACGAGTCCGGATTTCCGGAAGACGGAAGTTAGATCCGAGATACTTGGGGGTGTTCAAGGTCATTGAAAGAGTTGGGATGGTGGCCTACAAGTTGGACTTGCCGACCAAGATGGACGCATTTCATAATGTGTTACATGTCTCCCAACTCCGGAAATGCCTGACGGACCAAGACATCGCTCTTCCTGCCATTCCAGACGATCTTGTTAAGGACCTAACCTTGGAAACGAGGCCAGTTCGAATTATAGATAGGATGGAAAAAGCAATAAGGAAGAAGACGGTCCAGATGGTCAAGGTCGTCTGGGACTGTAATGGTCAGGATATAATCACTTGGGAAACTGAAGCTAGAATGAAAGCAGAGTACCCAGAGTGGTTGGATCAGTTTGTTTCCGAGGAAGCATTCGATTCGGATTCAAGGACGAATCCATCCCAAGGGGGGGGAGACTTGTCACGCCCCCAATCCTGAATAGGATTGTTGGGACGGCCATGGTTCTAGGAAACGTGCAAGCCAGTCTTAGGACATCAAGGAAAGCATTCCATGGTCGAGAAAGAAGGTTAAGGACATAAGGAAACTTAGACTTAACCTTATACAAGCTAAGAGACAGCTAGGACGAGTAAGACGGTAACTGGACAAAGTGGACGAGTAGCTCGGCCAGCTCAATGAAGCTAGGTTCAGTTCACTCCAGCTCAGTCCCTACTAAGTCAGCTCCACTAGCTGGACTACTAGCTCATTCAGCTGAGACAGCTGAGAGTCAGCTCATCTCAGCTAGACGGACTGTCCGGGCTTTAGGCCGATGGTCCGGTCCGGGTCAGTGGCGGGCTGTGAGGTCCGGCCATGAGGCTATGGGCTGTTGCGTCTTTGGACAAGGCCGTGGGCTAAGTCCAGGAGGCCTGGGGCGTGGGTTGGGCTTGTAACCGACCCCAAACCCAATCAGAAAGGGCGAAGGGATGCAAGTGGCCGAAAGGGAACAACCCTTGGCCGATGGTGCCCATTCGCTAGCAAGTCGTGCATGTTCGTGGGCCAAGACTTACCCCCTCGTTTTCTATAAATATGGGGGCTCTCTGGTCGATTTCAATATCCAATTCCAGAGTAAAATACTCAGAGAAAAACGTAGAGAGAAAAAAAGAGAGAAAGAGAGAGTTCCGGCCAAGAGAAAGGCCGATTGTGGTGGTGTTGTGTTCCGGCGACTGATCGTTTGAGAAGTAACTCCGGTCAAGAATGGGAGATCAAGACAAGGAGAAGAGCATGGAGAACCCAGACGTGGTTCACAAGGTATGTGATGGGCCGTGGCTCTTTCAGAACGAACGGACGGTCCATGCGACCGCACCGCGGCTATTCTCGGTTCCTAAGTCCCATCTGGCTCTCCTTATCTGTTTCAATTCGTTTCTCTTCTCTTCTCTCTGGTTAAACACGAAAGGTTGTGTTGGTTGAGTCCAAGGGACACGTCCCTAGACTTTGGCCGGACATAATCAAACCGCTAGCCTAGACACGGGTCGGTTATTGGGATGATCCGATCGCACCAAGCCTGGGCGGTTAGGACGAACGGTTGGGAATGACCCAAAGGGCACGAGTTTTCAAGAGTCATGAATGTCCAAGAGGCACGAATGGCCAAAGGGTACATGTTCCAAACGGTGTCTTTCGGGACAGGTTAGGACCGATCCTTATGGATCAGCCTATGGATTGTCTAGTTAAGACATGGTCACGGTTTGTCTAAGCCAAGGTAGAGTCGCAAGGTCTGACCGGTTGCTAAGCCTTCCGGATTAGGGTTGAGGCTTACTCGGCCGATTGGATCCAGGCCTAAGGCCGGATCAGGTAAGGGAGTCCGTTGGGCCATTGAGCCGGACTCCATTGGCTGGTCGCACCTAGATTCTATCCGGTTAGACGGATTTGTCTTTGGGGACGATCCGGATCTGTTCGTGTGTTCTGTTTATCTATTCTGGATGATCTATCTGATTCTAAGTCAAGGGGTGGTTGGTTGAATGACTTAGGATACGGTAGGTAGGTTCATACGTTTTATGATTATGTTGACTGAGGTTTATCTAAGTTCTAGGAACCAAGCCAAGCATTGTAGAATCAATCCGTTCTATTCTCGGTTATGATTAATGCTTATCTGGTTGTGGTTTAAGGAACTAAGGATGGATTTGGTCAAGCCAAGGAGCCGTGAAGGCTCGCTCAATGAGAGGCTCTGTAACGTGTGGTTAGATGATGCTAGGGATGAACTAGTGATTGTCTATGAGACTGTTAAGAAGTTGTGTATTGAATCTCATGTTTCTAAGTAATACAAAGTGTATACATTATTATTCCGCTGTGCAATCTATCCCTTTGTTTATGAACCTCATATTCGAATATGACTTAGTAAAGAAAAGACTTAGAATGAATCAGACAAGCAAAGAAATTAATAAGTAAGCATTCGTATCCAGTTAGGTTGAGAGACCAGGAACGGATCTTACAGGACGTCCGTGGATGTCCGCCAGCACACACAGGACGTCTGTGGCTGTCCGTGTGTGTCCGTCTGTGTCCGTGTGTGTCCGTCAGCCCAGCACACACAGGACGTCTGTGGCTGTCCGTGTGTGTCCGTCAGCACACACAGGACGTCCGTGGCTGTCTGTGTGTGTCCGTCTGTGTCCATCAGCACACACAGGACGTCCGTGGCTGTCCTGTGTGTGTGTCCGTCTGTGTCCGTCAGCACACACAGGACGTCCGTCATCACACACAGGACGTTGGTCCTTGGACTCAGCATGCTGGCCCTTCCTGTGGACTGTTTGGGTGATTTTATCCCACGTGGGCTGTCTGTTCAGTACACACAGGACGTCCGTGGGTGTCCGCCAGCACACACAAGACGTCCGTGGCTGTCCGTCTGTGTCCGTCTGTGTCCGTCAGCACACACAGGACGTCCGTGGCTGTCCCTCAGTACACATATCAGCACGTTGGTCCTTGGACTCAGCATGCTGGCCCTTCCTGTGGACTGTTTGGGTGATTTTGTCCCAAGTGGGCTGTCTGTTCAGTACTCACAGGACGTCCATGGGTGTCCGCCAGCACACACAGAACGTCTGGGGTTGTTTGTGGCTGTCTGTCAGCACACACAGGACACCCGTGTGTGTCCGTGTGTGTCTGTCAGCACACACAAGACGTTCGTGGGTGTCGGTCAGCACAAACAGGACGTTCGTGTGTGTCCGTAAGCATACACATGACGTCCGTGGCTGTACGTGTGTGTCCGTCAGCACACACATGACGTCTGTGGCTGTCCATCAGTACGCATATCAGCACATTGGTCCTTGGACTCTGCACGCTGGCCCTTCCCGTGGACTGTTTGGGTGATTTTGGCCCACGTGGGCTATCAGTTCAGTACACAGAGGACGTCCGTGGGTGTCCGCCTGCACACACAGGACGTCCGTGGCGGTCCGTGTGTGTCCGTGTGTGTCCGTCAGCACACACAGGACGTCTGTGGCTGTCCATCAGTATACATATCAGCACGCTGGTCCTTGGACTCAGCACGCTGGCACTTCCCGTGGACTGTTTTGGTGATTTTGGCTCACGTGGGCTGTCTTTTCAGTACACACAGGACGTCTGTGGGTGTCCGTCAGCACACACAGGACGTTCGTGTGTGTCCATCAGCACACACAGGACGTTCGTGGCTGTGCGTGTGTGTCCGTGTGTGTCTGTCAGCACACACATGACGTCTGTGGCTGTCCATCAGTACACATATCAGCATGTTCGGGTAATTTTGCCCCCGTGGGCTGTCTGTTCAGTACACACAGGACGTCCCTGGGTGCCGCCAGCACACACAGGACGTCTGTGGCTGTCCGTTTGTGTCCGTCTGTGTCCGTCAGCACACACAGGACGTCCGTGGCTGTCCCTCAGTACACATATCAGCACGTTGGTCCTTGGACTCAGCACGCTGGTCCTTCCCGTGGACTGTTTGGCTGATTTTATCCCAAGTGGGCTGTCTGTTCAGTACACACAGGACGTCCATGAGTGTCCGCCAGCACACACAGGACGTCCGGGGCTGTTTGTGGCTGTCTGTCTGCACACACAGGACATCCGTGTGTGTCTGTCAGCACACACAGGACATTTGTGGGTGTCGGTCAGCACCAACAGGACGTTCGGGTGTGTCCGTATGCATACATAGTACGTCGGTGCCTGTACGTGTGTGTCCGTCAGCACACACAGGATCTCAGTGGCTGTCCATCAGTACACATATCAGCCCGTTGGTCCTTAGACTCTGCACGCTGGCCCTTCCCGTGGACTGTTTGGGTGATTTTGGCCCACGTGGGCTATCTGTTCAGTACACACAGGACGTCCGTGGGTTTCCACCAGCACACACAGGACGTCCGTGGCGGTCCGTGTGTGTCCGTCAGCACACACAGGACGTCCGTGGCTGTCCATCAGTATACATATCAGCACGCTGGTCCTTGGACTCAGCACGCTGGCCCTTCCCGTGGACTGTTTGGGTGATTTTGGCCCATGTGGGCTGTCTGTTCAGTACACACAGGATGTCTGTTGGTGTCCGTGAGCACACACAGGTCGTCCGTGTGTGTCCGTCAGCACACACAGGACATTCGTGGCTGTGCGTGTGTGTCCGTGTGTGTCTGTCAGCACACACATGACGTCTGTGGCTGTCCATTAGTACACATATCAGCACGTTGGTCCTTTGACTCCGCACGCTGACCCTTCCTGTGGACTGTTCGGGTAATTTTGGCTCTCGTGGGCTGTCTGTTCAGTACACACATGACGTCTATGGGTGTTCGCCAACACACACAGGACGTCCGTGGCTGTCCGTGTGTGTCCATCTGTGTTCGTCAGCACACACATGACGTCCGTGGCTGTCCCTCAGTACACATATCAGCACGTTGGTCCTTGGACTCAGCACGCTGGCCCTTCCCGTGGACTGTTTGGGTGATTTTATCCCACGCGGGCTGTCTGTTCAGTACACACTGGACGTCCGTGGGTGTCCGCCAGCACACACAGGACGTCTGTGGCTGTTTGTGGCTGTCCGTCAGCACACACAGGACGTCCGTGTGTGTCTGTGTGTGTCTGTCAGCACACACAGGACGTCCGTGGGTGTCCGTCAGCACACACAGGACGTCCGTGTGTGTCCGTCAGCATACACAGGACGTCCGTGGCTGTCCGTGTGTGTCCATCTGCACACACAGGACGTTCGTTGTTGTCCATCAGTACACATATCAGCACGTTGGTCCTTGGACTCTGCACGCCGGCCCTTCCCGTGGACTGTTTGGGTGATTTTGGCCCACGTGGGCTATCTGTTCAGTACACACAGGATGTCCGTGGGTGTCTGCCAGCACACACAGGACGTCCGTGGCTGTCCTTGTGTGTCCGTGTGTGTCCGTCAGCACACACAGGACGTCTGTGGCTGTCCATCAGTACACATATCAGCACGTTGGTCCTTGGACTCAGCACCCTTACCCTTCCAGTGGACTGTTCGGGTGATTTAGGCCCACGTGGGCTGTCTGTTCAGTATACACAGGACGTCCGTGGGTGTCCGTCAGCACACACAGGACGTCCTTGTGTGTCAGTCAGCACACACAGGACGTTCATGGCTGTGCGTGTGTGTCCGGGTGTGTCCGTCAGCACACACATGACGTCCGTGGCTGTCCATCAGTACACATATCAGCACGTTGGTCCTTTGACGCCGCACGCTGACCCTTCCTGTGGACTGTTCGGCTGATTTTGGCCCTCGTGGGCTGTCTGTTAAGTACACACAGGACGTCTGTAGGTCTCCGCCAGCACACACAGGAAGTTCATGGCTGTCCATCAGTACACATATCAGCACGTTGGTCCTTGGACTCTGCACGCTGGCCCTTCCCGTGGACTGTTTGGGTGATTTTGGCCCACGTGGGCTATCTGTTCAGTACACACAGGACGTCCGTGGGTGTCCGCCAGCACACACAGGAGGTCCGTGGCTGTTTGTGGCTGTCCGTCAGCACACACAGGACGTCCGTGTGTGTCTGTGTGTCTCTGTCAACACACACAGGACGTCTGTGGGTGTCCGTCAGCACACACAGGATGTCCGTGTGTGTCCGTCAGCATACACAGGACGTCTGTGGCTGTTTGTGTGTATCCGTCAGCAAACACAGGACGTTCGTGGCTGTCCATCAGTACACATATCAGCACATTGGTCCTTGGACTCTGCACGCTGGCCCTTCCCGTGGACTGTTTGGGTGATTTTGGCCCACGTGGGCTATCTGTTCAGTACACACAGGATGTCCGTGGGTGTCCGCCAGCACACACAGGACGTCCGTGGCTGTCCTTGTGTGTCCGTGTGTGTCCGTCAGCACACACAGGACGTCCGTGGCTGTCCATCGGTACACATATCAGCACGTTGGTCCTTGGACTCAGCACGCTTACCCTTCCCTTGGACTGTTCGGGTGATTTAGGCCCACGTGGGCTGTCTGTTCAGTAAACACAGGACGTCCGTGGGTCTCCGCCAGCACACACAGAACGTCTGTGGCTGTCCGTGTGTGTCCATCATCACACACGGGACGTCCGTGGCTGTCCCTCAGTACACATATCAGAACGTTGGTCCTTGGACTCAGCACGCTGGCCCTTCCCGTGGACTGTTTGGGTGATTTTGTCCCACCTGGGCTGTCTGTTCAGTACACACAGGACGTCCGTGGGTGTTCGCCAGCACACACATGACGTCCGTGGCTGTTTATGGCTGTCCGTCCGCACAAACAGGACGTCCGTGTGTGTCCGTGTGTGTCTGTCAGCAGACACAGGATGTCCATGCGTGTGCGTCAGCAGTCACAGCACGTCCGTGTGTGTCCGTCAGCATACACAGCACGTCCGTGTGTGTCCGTCAGCATACACAGGACGTCCGTGGCTGTCCGTGTGTGTCCGTCTGCACACACAGGAACTTCGTGGCTGTCCATCAGTACACATATCAGCACGTTGGTCCTTTGACTCTGCTTGCTGGCCCTTCCTGTGGACTGTTTGGGTGATTTTGGCCCACGTGGGCTATCAGTTCAGTACACAGAGGACGTCCGTGGGTGTCCGCCTGCACACACAGGACGTCCGTGGCGGTCCGTGTGTGTCCGTGTGTGTCCGTCAGCACACACAGGACGTCTGTGGCTGTCCATCAGTATACATATCAGCACGCTGGTCCTTGGACTCAGCACGCTGGCACTTCCCGTGGACTGTTTTGGTGATTTTGGCTCACGTGGGCTGTCTTTTCAGTACACACAGGACGTCTGTGGGTGTCCGTCAGCACACACAGGACGTTCGTGTGTGTCCATCAGCACACACAGGACGTTCGTGGCTGTGCGTGTGTGTCCGTGTGTGTCTGTCAGCACACACATGACGTCTGTGGCTGTCCATCAGTACACATATCAGCATGTTCGGGTAATTTTGGCCCCCGTGGGCTGTCTGTTCAGTACACACAGGACGTCCCTGGGTGCCGCCAGCACACACAGGACGTCTGTGGCTGTCCGTTTGTGTCCGTCTGTGTCCGTCAGCACACACAGGACGTCCGTGGCTGTCCCTCAGTACACATATCAGCACGTTGGTCCTTGGACTCAGCACGCTGGTCCTTCCCGTGGACTGTTTGGCTGATTTTATCCCAAGTGGGCTGTCTGTTCAGTACACACAGGACGTCCATGAGTGTCCGCCAGCACACACAGGACGTCCGGGGCTGTTTGTGGCTGTCTGTCTGCACACACAGGACATCCGTGTGTGTCTGTCAGCACACACAAGACATTTGTGGGTGTCAGTCAGCACCAACAGGACGTTCGGGTGTGTCCGTATGCATACACAGTACGTCGGTGCCTGTACGTGTGTGTCCGTCAGCACACACAGGATCTCAGTGGCTGTCCATCAGTACACATATCAGCCCGTTGGTCCTTAGACTCTGCACGCTGGCCCTTCCCGTGGACTGTTTGGGTGATTTTGGCCCACGTGGGCTATCTGTTCAGTACACACAGGACGTCCGTGGGTTTCCACCAGCACACACAGGACGTCCGTGGCGGTCCGTGTGTGTCCGTCAGCACACACATGACGTCCGTGGCTGTCCATCAGTATACATATCAGCACGCTGGTCCTTGGACTCAGCACGCTGGCCCTTCCCGTGGACTGTTTGGGTGATTTTGGCCCATGTGGGCTGTCTGTTCAGTACACACAGGATGTCTGTTGGTGTCCGTGAGCACACACAGGTCGTCCGTGTGTGTCCGTCAGCACACACAGGACATTCGTGGCTGTGCGTGTGTGTCCGTGTGTGTCTGTCAGCACACACATGACGTCTGAGGCTGTCCATTAGTACACATATCAGCACGTTGGTCCTTTGACTCCGCACGCTGACCCTTCCTGTGGACTGTTCGGGTAATTTTGGCTCTCGTGGGCTGTCTGTTCAGTACACACATGACGTCTATGGGTGTTCGCCAACACACACAGGACGTCCGTGGCTGTCCGTGTGTGTCCATCTGTGTTCGTCAGCACACACATGACGTCCGTGGCTGTCCCTCAGTACACATATCAGCACGTTGGTCCTTGGACTCAGCACGCTGGCCCTTCCCGTGGACTGTTTGGGTGATTTTATCCCACGCGGGCTGTCTGTTCAGTACACACTGGACGTCCGTGGGTGTCCGCCAGCACACACAGGACGTCTGTGGCTGTTTGTGGCTGTCCGTCAGCACACACAGGACGTCCGTGTGTGTCTGTGTGTGTCTGTCAGCACACACAGGACGTCCGTGGGTGTCCGTCAGCACACACAGGACGTCCGTGTGTGTCCGTCAGCATACACAGGACGTCCGTGGCTGTCCGTGTGTGTCCATCTGCACACACAGGACGTTCGTTGTTGTCCATCAGTACACATATCAGCACGTTGGTCCTTGGACTCTGCACGCCGGCCCTTCCCGTGGACTGTTTGGGTGATTTTGGCCCACGTGGGCTATCTGTTCAGTACACACAGGATGTCCGTGGCTGTCTGCCAGCACACACAGGACGTCCGTGGCTGTCCTTGTGTGTCCGTGTGTGTCCGTCAGCACACACAGGACGTCTGTGGCTGTCCATCAGTACACATATCAGCACGTTGGTCCTTGGACTCAGCACCCTTACCCTTCCAGTGGACTGTTCGGGTGATTTAGGCCCACGTGGGCTGTCTGTTCAGTATACACAGGACGTCCGTGGGTGTCCGTCAGCACACACAGGACGTCCGTGTGTGTCAGTCAGCACACACAGGACGTTCATGGCTGTGCGTGTGTGTCCGGGTGTGTCCGTCAGCACACACATGACGTCCGTGGCTGTCCATCAGTACACATATCAGCACGTTGGTCCTTTGACGCCGCACGCTGACCCTTCCTGTGGACTGTTCGGCTGATTTTGGCCCTCGTGGGCTGTCTGTTAAGTACACACAGGACGTCTGTAGGTCTCCGCCAGCACACACAGGAAGTTCATGGCTGTCCATCAGTACACATATCAGCACGTTGGTCCTTGGACTCTGCACGCTGGCCCTTCCCGTGGACTGTTTGGGTGATTTTGGCCCACGTGGGCTATCTGTTCAGTACACACAGGACGTCCGTGGGTGTCCGCCAGCACACACAGGAGGTCCGTGGCTGTTTGTGGCTGTCCGTCAGCACACACAGGACGTCCGTGTGTGTCTGTGTGTGTCTGTCAACACACACAGGACGTCTGTGGGTGTCCGTCAGCACACACAGGATGTCCGTGTGTGTCCGTCAGCATACACAGGACGTCTGTGGCTGTTTGTGTGTATCCGTCAGCAAACACAGGACGTTCGTGGCTGTCCATCAGTACACATATCAGCACATTGGTCCTTGGACTCTGCACGCTGGCCCTTCCCGTGGACTGTTTGGGTGATTTTGGCCCACGTGGGCTATCTGTTCAGTACACACAGGATGTCCGTGGGTGTCCGCCAGCACACACAGGACGTCCGTGGCTGTCCTTGTGTGTCCGTGTGTGTCCGTCAGCACACACAGGACGTCCGTGGCTGTCCATCGGTACACATATCAGCACGTTGGTCCTTGGACTCAGCACGCTTACCCTTCCCTTGGACTGTTCGGGTGATTTAGGCCCACGTGGGCTGTCTGTTCAGTAAACACAGGACGTCCGTGGGTCTCCGCCAGCACACACAGAACGTCCGTGGCTGTCCGTGTGTGTCCATCATCACACACGGGACGTCCGTGGCTGTCCCTCAGTACACATATCAGAACGTTGGTCCTTGGACTCAGCACGCTGGCCCTTCCCGTGGACTGTTTGGGTGATTTTGTCCCACCTGGGCTGTCTGTTCAGTACACACAGGACGTCCGTGGGTGTTCGCCAGCACACACATGACGTCCGTGGCTGTTTATGGCTGTCCGTCCGCACAAACAGGACGTCCGTGTGTGTCCGTGTGTGTCTGTCAGCAGACACAGGATGTCCATGCGTGTGCGTCAGCAGTCACAGCACGTCCGTGTGTGTCCGTCAGCATACACAGCACGTCCGTGTGTGTCCGTCAGCATACACAGGACGTCCGTGGCTGTCCGTGTGTGTCCGTCTGCACACACAGGAACTTCGTGGCTGTCCATCAGTACACATATCAGCACGTTGGTCCTTTGACTCTGCTTGCTGGCCCTTCCTGTGGACTGTTTGGGTGATTTTGGCCCACGTGGGCTATCTGTTCAGTCCACACAGGACGTCTGTGGGTGTCCGCCAGCACACACAGGACGTCTGTGGCTGTGCGTGTGTGTCCGTCAGCACACACATGACGTCTGTGGCTGTCCATCAGTACACATATCAGCACGTTGGTCCTTGGACTCAGCACGCTTACCCTTCCGGTGGACTGTTCGGGTGATTTAGGCCCACGTGGGCTGTCTGTTCAGTACACACAGGACGTCTGTGGGTGTCCATCAGCACACACATGACGTCCGTGTGTGTCAGTCAGCACACACAGGACATCCGGGGATGTCCGTGTGTACCCGTGTGTGTCCGTCAGCACACACAGGACGTCCGTGGCTGTCCATCAGTACACATATCAGCACGTTGGTCCTTGGACTCCGCACGTTGAACCTTCCCATGTACTGTTCGGGTGATTTTGGCCCACGTGGGCTGTCTGGTCAGTACACACAAGACGTCTGTGGGTGTCGGCCAGCACACACAGGATATCTGTGGCTGTACGTGTGTGTCCGTGTGCGTCCGTCTGTGTCCGTCAGCACACATAGGACGTCTGTGGCTGTCCATCGGTACACATATCAGCACGTTGGTCCTTGGACTCAGCACGTTGGTCCTTGGGCTCAGCACGCTGGCCCTTCACGTGGACTGTTTGGGTGATTTTGGCCCACGTGGGCTGTCTGTTCTGTACACACAGGACGTCTGTGGGTGTCCGTCAGCACACACAGGACGTCCGTGTGTGTCCGTCAGCACACACAAGACGTTCGTGGCTGTGCGTGTGTGTCCGTGTGTGTCTGTCAGCACACACATGACGTCTGTGGCTGTCCATCAGTACACATATCAGCATGTTCGGGTAATTTTGGCCCCCGTGGGCTGTCTGTTCAGTACACACAGGACGTCCCTGGGTGCCGCCAGCACACACAGGACGTCTGTGGCTGTCCGTTTGTGTCCGTCTGTGTCCGTCAGCACACACAGGACGTCCGTGGCTGTCCCTCAGTACACATATCAGCACGTTGGTCCTTGGACTCAGCACGCTGGTCCTTCCCGTGGACTGTTTGGCTGATTTTATCCCAAGTGGGCTGTCTGTTCAGTACACACAGGACGTCCATGAGTGTCCGCCAGCACACACAGGACGTCCGGGGCTGTTTGTGGCTGTCTGTCTGCACACACAGGACATCCGTGTGTGTCTGTCAGCACACACAGGACATTTGTGGGTGTCGGTCAGCACCAACAGGACGTTCGGGTGTGTCCGTATGCATACACAGTACGTCGGTGCCTGTACGTGTGTGTCCGTCAGCACACACAGGATCTCAGTGGCTGTCCATCAGTACACATATCAGCCCGTTGGTCCTTAGACTCTGCACGCTGGCCCTTCCCGTGGACTGTTTGGGTGATTTTGGCCCACGTGGGCTATCTGTTCAGTACACACAGGACGTCCGTGGGTTTCCACCAGCACACACAGGACGTCCGTGGCGGTCCGTGTGTGTCCGTCAGCACACACATGACGTCCGTGGCTGTCCATCAGTATACATATCAGCACGCTGGTCCTTGGACTCAGCACGCTGGCCCTTCCCGTGGACTGTTTGGGTGATTTTGGCCCATGTGGGCTGTCTGTTCAGTACACACAGGATGTCTGTTGGTGTCCGTGAGCACACACAGGTCGTCCGTGTGTGTCCGTCAGCACACACAGGACATTCGTGGCTGTGCGTGTGTGTCCGTGTGTGTCTGTCAGCACACACATGACGTCTGAGGCTGTCCATTAGTACACATATCAGCACGTTGGTCCTTTGACTCCGCACGCTGACCCTTCCTGTGGACTGTTCGGGTAATTTTGGCTCTCGTGGGCTGTCTGTTCAGTACACACATGACGTCTATGGGTGTTCGCCAACACACACAGGACGTCCGTGGCTGTCCGTGTGTGTCCATCTGTGTTCGTCAGCACACACATGACGTCCGTGGCTGTCCCTCAGTACACATATCAGCACGTTGGTCCTTGGACTCAGCACGCTGGCCCTTCCCGTGGACTGTTTGGGTGATTTTATCCCACGCGGGCTGTCTGTTCAGTAAACACTGGACGTCCGTGGGTGTCCGCCAGCACACACAGGACGTCTGTGGCTGTTTGTGGCTGTCCGTCAGCACACACAGGACGTCCGTGTGTGTCTGTGTGTGTCTGTCAGCACACACAGGACGTCCGTGGGTGTCCGTCAGCACACACAGGACGTCCGTGTGTGTCCGTCAGCATACACAGGACGTCCGTGGCTGTCCGTGTGTGTCCATCTGCACACACAGGACGTTCGTTGTTGTCCATCAGTACACATATCAGCACGTTGGTCCTTGGACTCTGCACGCCGGCCCTTCCCGTGGACTGTTTGGGTGATTTTGGCCCACGTGGGCTATCTGTTCAGTACACACAGGATGTCCGTGGGTGTCTGCCAGCACACACAGGACGTCCGTGGCTGTCCTTGTGTGTCCGTGTGTGTCCGTCAGCACACACATGACGTCTGTGGCTGTCCATCAGTACACATATCAGCACGTTGGTCCTTGGACTCAGCACCCTTACCCTTCCAGTGGACTGTTCGGGTGATTTAGGCCCACGTGGGCTGTCTGTTCAGTATACACAGGACGTCCGTGGGTGTCCGTCAGCACACACAGGACGTCCGTGTGTGTCAGTCAGCACACACAGGACGTTCATGGCTGTGCGTGTGTGTCCGGGTGTGTCCGTCAGCACACACATGACGTCCGTGGCTGTCCATCAGTACACATATCAGCACGTTGGTCCTTTGACGCCGCACGCTGACCCTTCCTGTGGACTGTTCGGCTGATTTTGGCCCTCGTGGGCTGTCTGTTAAGTACACACAGGACGTCTGTAGGTCTCCGCCAGCACACACAGGAAGTTCATGGCTGTCCATCAGTACACATATCAGCACGTTGGTCCTTGGACTCTGCACGCTGGCCCTTCCCGTGGACTGTTTGGGTGATTTTGGCCCACGTGGGCTATCTGTTCAGTACACACAGGACGTCCGTGGGTGTCCGCCAGCACACACAGGAGGTCCGTGGCTGTTTGTGGCTGTCCGTCAGCACACACAGGACGTCCGTGTGTGTCTGTGTGTGTCTGTCAACACACACAGGACGTCTGTGGGTGTCCGTCAGCACACACAGGATGTCCGTGTGTGTCCGTCAGCATACACAGGACGTCTGTGGCTGTTTGTGTGTATCCGTCAGCAAACACAGGACGTTCGTGGCTGTCCATCAGTACACATATCAGCACATTGGTCCTTGGACTCTGCACGCTGGCCCTTCCCGTGGACTGTTTGGGTGATTTTGGCCCACGTGGGCTATCTGTTCAGTACACACAGGATGTCCGTGGGTGTCCGCCAGCACACACAGGACGTCCGTGGCTGTCCTTGTGTGTCCGTGTGTGTCCGTCAGCACACACAGGACGTCCGTGGCTGTCCATCGGTACACATATCAGCACGTTGGTCCTTGGACTCAGCACGCTTACCCTTCCCTTGGACTGTTCGGGTGATTTAGGCCCACGTGGGCTGTCTGTTCAGTAAACACAGGACGTCCGTGGGTCTCCGCCAGCACACACAGAACGTCCGTGGCTGTCCGTGTGTGTCCATCATCACACACGGGACGTCCGTGGCTGTCCCTCAGTACACATATCAGAACGTTGGTCCTTGGACTCAGCACGCTGGCCCTTCCCGTGGACTGTTTGGGTGATTTTGTCCCACCTGGGCTGTCTGTTCAGTACACACAGGACGTCCGTGGGTGTTCGCCAGCACACACATGACGTCCGTGGCTGTTTATGGCTGTCCGTCCGCACAAACAGGACATCCGTGTGTGTCCGTGTGTGTCTGTCAGCAGACACAGGATGTCCATGCGTGTGCGTCAGCAGTCACAGCACGTCCGTGTGTGTCCGTCAGCATACACAGCACGTCCGTGTGTGTCCGTCAGCATACACAGGACGTCCGTGGCTGTCCGTGTGTGTCCGTCTGCACACACAGGAACTTCGTGGCTGTCCATCAGTACACATATCAGCACGTTGGTCCTTTGACTCTGCTTGCTGGCCCTTCCTGTGGACTGTTTGGGTGATTTTGGCCCACGTGGGCTATCTGTTCAGTCCACACAGGACGTCTGTGGGTGTCCGCCAGCACACACAGGACGTCTGTGGCTGTGCGTGTGTGTCCGTCAGCACACACATGACGTCTGTGGCTGTCCATCAGTACACATATCAGCACGTTGGTCCTTGGACTCAGCACGCTTACCCTTCCGGTGGACTGTTCGGGTGATTTAGGCCCACGTGGGCTGTCTGTTCAGTACACACAGGACGTCTGTGGGTGTCCATCAGCACACACATGACGTCCGTGTGTGTCAGTCAGCACACACAGGACATCCGGGGATGTCCGTGTGTACCCGTGTGTGTCCGTCAGCACACACAGGACGTCCGTGGCTGTCCATCAGTACACATATCAGCACGTTGGTCCTTGGACTCCGCACGTTGAACCTTCCCATGTACTGTTCGGGTGATTTTGGCCCACGTGGGCTGTCTGGTCAGTACACACAAGACGTCTGTGGGTGTCGGCCAGCACACACAGGATATCTGTGGCTGTACGTGTGTGTCCGTGTGCGTCCGTCTGTGTCCGTCAGCACACATAGGACGTCTGTGGCTGTCCATCAGTACACATATCAGCACGTTGGTCCTTGGACTCAGCACGTTGGTCCTTGGGCTCAGCACGCTGGCCCTTCACGTGGACTGTTTGGGTGATTTTGGCCCACGTGGGCTGTCTGTTCTGTACACACAGGACGTCTGTGGGTGTCCGTCAGCACACACAGGACGTCCGTGTGTGTCCGTCAGCACACACAAGACGTTCGTGGCTGTGCGTGAGTGTCCGTGTGTGTCTGTCAGCACACACATGACGCCTGTGGCTGTCCGTCAGTACACATATCAGCACGTTGTGTAAGACCTGAACCCTGGCCTCTCGATCTGATGGAGTCCGCAGGCTTACTTGTTAATATCTTTGCTTGTTTGATCCATTTTAAGTCTTTTATTTACTAAGTCATATTCGAATATGAGGTTCATAAACAAAGGAACAGATTGCACAGCGGAATAATAATGTGTTAACTTGTATTACTTAGAAACATGAGATTCAATACACAACTTCTTAACAGTCTCATAGACAATTACTAGTTCATCCCTAGTATCATCTAACCACACGTTACACAGCCTCTCACTGACCGAGCCTTCACGGCTCCTTGGCTTGATCAGAACCATCCTTAGTTCCTGAAACCACAACCAGATAAGCATTAATCATAACCGAGAATAGAACGAATTGATTCTACAATGCTTGGCTTGGTTCCTAGAACTTAGATAAACCTCAGTCAACATAATCATAAAAAGTATGAACCTATCTACCGTATCCTAAGTCATTCAACCAACCACCCCTTAACTTAGAATCAGATAGATAGTCCAGAATAGATAAACAGGACACACGAACAGATCCGGATCATCCCCAAAGACCAATCCGTCTAACCGGATAGAATATAGGTGCGACCGGCCAATGTAGTCTGGCTCAATGGCCCAACGGACTCCCTTACCTGATCCGGCCTTAGGCCTGGATCCAATCGGCTGAGTAAGCATCAACCAGTCAGACCTTGCGACTCTATCTTGGCTTAGACAAACCGTGACTTTGTCTGAACTAGACAAGCCATAGGCTGATCCATAAGGATCGGTCCTAACCTGTCCCGAAAGACACCGTTTGGAACATGCACCCTTTGGCCATTTGTGCCTCTTGGTCCTCGTACCTTTTGATGTTCGTAACCTTTGGTAGCTCGTACCTTTTGGTCACTGACACCCTTTGGCAACTCACAACCTTTGGACACTCATGACTCTTGACAACTCGTGCCCTTTGGGTCATTCCCAACCGTTCGTCCTAACCGCCCAGTCATGGTGCGATCGGATCATCCGACTAACCGACCCGTGTCTAGGCTAGCGGTTTGATTATGTTCGGCCAAAGCCTAGGGACATGTCTCTTGGACTCAACCAACACAACCTTTCGTGTTTAACCAGAGAGAAGAGAAGAGAAACGAATTGAAACAGATAAGGAAAGCCGGATGGGACTTAGGAACCGAGCAGAGCCGCGGTGGACCGTCCGTTTGGTCTGATGGAGCCACGGCCCATCACATACCTTGTGAAACACGTCTGGGTTCTCCATGCTCTTCTCCTTGTCTTGATCTCCCATTCTTGACCGGAGTTAGTTCCCAAACGATCAGAGTCGCCGGAACAAAACACCACCACACTCGGCCTTTCTCTTGGCCGGAATTCTCTCTTTCTCTCTTTCTTTCTCTCTACGTTTTTCTCTGAGTATTTTACTCTGGAATTGGATAGTGAAATCGACAGGAGAGCCCCCATATTTATAGAAAATGAGGGGGTAAGTCTTGCCCCACGAACAGGCACGACTTGCTAGCGAATGGGCACCATTGGCGAAGGGTTGTCCCCATTCGGCCACTTGCATCCCTTTGCCCTTTCTGGTTGGGTTTGGGGTCGGTCACCAGCCCAACCCACGCCCAAGCCTCATGGACTTAGCCCACGGCCTTGCCCAAAGACCCAACAGCGCATGGCCTCATGGCCGGACCTCACAGCCCGCCACTGACCCGGACCCGGACCATCGGCCTAAAGCCCGAACAGTCCGTCTAGCTGAGGTGAGCTGACTCTCAGCTGCCTCAGCTGGGTGAGCTAGTAGTCCAGCTAGTGGAGCTGACTTAGTAGGGACTGAGCTGGAGTGAACTAAACCTAGCTTCATTGAGCTGGTCGAGCTACTCGTCCACTTCGTCCAGTTACCGTCTTACTCGTCCTAGCTGTCTCTTAGCTTGTATAAGGTTAAGTCTAAGTTTTCTTATGTCCTTAACCTTCTTTCTCGACCATGGAACGCTTGCCTTGATGTCCTAAGACTGGCTTGTACGTTTCCTCGACCCATGGCCGTCCCAACAATCCTACTCAGGGTTGGGGGCGTGACAAGTCTCCCCCCCTTGGGATGGATTCGTCCTCGAATCCGAATCGAATTCTTCCTCAGAAACAAACTGATCCAACCACTCTGGGTACTCTGCTTTCATTCTAGCTTCGGTTTCCCAAGTGATTATATCCTGACCATTACAGTCCCAGACGACCTTGACCATCTGGACCGTCTTCTTCCTTGTTGCTTTTTCCATCCTATCTATAATTCGAACTGGCCTCGTTTCCAAGGTTAGGTTCTTAACAAGATCGTCTGGAATGGCAGGAAGAGCGATGTCTTGGTCCGTCAGGCATTTCCGGAGTTGGGAGACATGTAACACATTATGAAATGCATCCATCTTGGCCGACAAGTCCAACTTGTAGGCCACCATACCAAATCTTTCAATGATCTTGAACGGCCCCAAGTATCTCGGATCTAACTTCCGTCTCCTGGAAATTCGGACTCGTCCTTTGAAGGTAATCATTTTGAGATACACCAAGTCACCTACTTGAAACTCGAGATCTTTCCTTCTTCGATCTGCATAGTTCTTTTGGCGATCTTGTGCCTGTCTCATCTTGTCCCTCAAGAACTTGATCTTTTTGGTTGTCTCTTCGACAATCTCCGGACCAATCATGCTGCGTTCCCCAACTTGGGTCCAGCACAAGGGTGTCCTGCATGGACGCCCATACAGAGCTTCGTATGGCGACATGCCAATACTACTATGGAAACTATTGTTGTAAGCAAATTCTACCAGAGGTAGATGTTTTTCCCAGGAATCACCCCAGTCTAAAACACATGCTCGCAACATATCTTCCAACGTCTGGATTGTACGTTCCGACTTTCCATCAGTCTGTGGGTGATAGGCTGTACTCATGTTCACTCTTGTTCCTAAAGCTTTTTGGAAAGCTTTCCAGAAGTAAGATGTAAACCTTGAATCCCTATCTGAAACTATGCTTGCCGACACACCATGTAGTCGGACAATCTCATCAATGTACATACGTACAATCTGGTCGACCCCATCCGACTTCTTGATAGCCAGAAAGTGTGCTGATTTGGTTAGGCGATCAACCACAACCCAAACCGCATCTTTCTTACTCCTTGTGGTAGGGAACCCGGTCACAAAGTCCATTGTGATGTGATCCCATTTCCATTCCGGAATAGGCAAGCTTTGCAATAACCCACTAGGCACTTGATGTTCTGCTTTGATGAGTTGGCAAGTGGAACACTTGGCCACCCACTCCGCGACATCTGCCTTCATACGGATCCAATGATAGAATTTCTTAAGGTTCTGGTACATCTTCGTTGCACCAGGATGAACCGAGAATCTGGACTTATGAGCCTCCCTCATAATCTCTTCCTTTGGACTTCTATCATTAGGAACACTGATCCGACCGTTTACTAGGATGGTACCATCCTTTGCAGTCTGGTACTCCGTCCTATCATTTTGAGCAACCTTATTCAGGTTCTCATCCTGACCTTGAGCCAACCGGATTCGAGTAAGCAGGTCAGCTTGGTTAACCGCCTCCAACCCCAAAGCTTCGGTTGCCTTAGTCAGCACGTTCAGCCGCAGAGCACGGACCATACCGTCCAGGTCGTCCGCCTCCCGTTCGGCCGATACATCAGCCCTCTTCCGGCTCAAAGCGTCTGCTACCAGATTAGCCTTTCCCGGATAATAGGTGATGTCCAAATCGTAGTCAGCTACGAATTCCATCCACCTCCTCTGCCTTAAGTTTAACTCAGGCTGGGTGAATATATACTTAAGACTCTTATGGTCCGTAAGTATCTGAACTTTGGCGCCATACAAGTATGATCGCCAAATCTTTAAGGCGAATACTACCGCAGCCATTTCGAGATCATGGGTGGGGTAGTTTCCCTCATGTTTTCTCAACTGCCTGGACGCATAGGCAATGACCTTCCCATGCTGGGTCAACACGCAACCTAGTCCAGTGATGGACGCGTCCGTATAGACCACATATGGTTGATCGGCTTCCGGAAGCACCAGGACGGGTTCGCTAGTCAGCATGTCCTTAAGTGCGGAGAAACATCCCTCACACTCTTCAGCCCATGTGAACTTAACGTCCTTCCCAGTCAACCGCGTCATAGGCTGAGGCAAGCTTGCGAATCCTTTCACAAACTTCCTATAGTAACCTGCCAGCCCTAAGAATCTTCTGACTTCCGTGGCACTGCGTGGTCGGGGCCAATCCTTGATTGCCCTGATCTTCTCTGGATCCACCGAGATGCCCTGGTCGGAAACAATATGGCCGAGGAACCCAATACTCTTCTGCCAAAAACTGCATTTACTGAGTTTAGCATAGAGTTTGTGTTCTCGTAATCGTTCCAGCACGGCTCTCAAGTGTTTCCTATGAGATTCCTCATCCTTGGAATAAATTAGGATATCATCAATGAAGATGATCACAAATTCATCCAAGAAATCCCGGAACACGCTGTTCATCATTTTCATGAAAGCGGCAGGTGCATTGGTCAGACCGAACGGCATCACTACGAACTCGTAATGACCGTACCTGGTCCTAAATGCCGTCTTCCTAATATCATTTGGCTCTATAGGGATCTGATGATACCCTGAAGCCAAATCAATCTTGGAAAACCACTTGGCTCCTTTGAGTTGATCCAACAGCTCGTCTATCCTGGGCAACGGGTACTTGTTCTTCACAGTGACCCTGTTCAACCCTCGATAGTCGATGCACAGACGCATGCTACCATCCTTCTTTTTCACAAAGAGGACTGGTGCACCCCAAGGGGAGCTACTTGGACGTATGAACCCCTTGTTCAGCAATTCTTCTAATTGCTTCTTTAGCTCGGCCATCTCGGCCGGAGCAATTCGGTACGGACTCTTGGACAGCGGAGCTGTCCCTGGCTCTAGTTCAATCGTAAATGGATCCGACCTATCAGGGGGGACACCCTGTGGTACCTGGAACATATCTGGGAACTTCGACACCAACGAATCCTTTGAAAGGTCTTTCAGACAGATAGAACTGCCCGGCTCTGTAGTTGTAATTGTAGCCAAAAAGGACTGACAACCCTGTTCCAACATCCGAATCGCTCGAACTGCTGAAACCACTACTTTCTCTTGAGCCGGACACAGACATTGGTACTGGATCGGATGAAGCCCAGTCTCCAATTGCACACGGCCTCTATGGCAATCGAGAGTGGCCCGATACTTTCCCAACCAGTCCATACCTAGGATCACTTCGTGATTCTTTAGGTGGACACAGACCAAATCCACAGGGAATACCTTTCCCTGTATTGACACTGGGATATTTGACATGAGACCTAGTGAGTTCATGGCTTGCCCTCCGGCCGCCCTCACTATCCCAAAATTATCTCCAGCGTCCAGACAGAACAGACCCTTTCCGACCAGTCCCGGACTCACAAAACTATGTGTAGCCCCTGTGTCAAAAAGTACATGGGTTTTCACACCACCAATCATGAGGGTTCCAGATATTGAATCAAACGATCCAGAAGCACCGTCGTCCCGGGACAGGTCATACACCCTTGGTGTTGTGATCGGCCTACTCTGGGTCGACTTGCATGTGTCTCCACAACCCTTCCCTTGTCCTCCTTGTAGCTTAGGACAGTCCAACCTGTAGTGTCCAGTCTTGCCACATAGGAAGCAAGTCACGGAGCCGCTGCCACTGGACTGGTCTGAGAATCGGTTTGGTCGAGTGTAGTTTTGGATCGTGTGATCCATGCTGCCACATTGCACACAAGCCCCCATGGCCTTCCACCACTCACCGGGATGATTCTTTCCACACTTGGGACATGTAGGTCGGCCACCAGAGGCCTTACCTCCGTCCACCTGGTCCCACTTCCTCTTTTTATCATTTGTCTTGCCCGACGGGCCAGACTGTGACTTAGCCTTAAGCTTAACTTCTTCAGCCAAGTTAGACTCTAGCAAAGCCACCCGTTCCACCAGTTCTCCGACGGTGTTGAAAGTGCGGATCGAGCAATGGGTCTTCAGTTCTGGCCTTAGTCCTCGGATGAACCTACGGACCTGGACTGCCTCGTCCTCCAGCTCTCTTCCAACAAACCGTCTGAGCCGGTTGAACTCTTCTTCGTACTCTCGTACGGTCCTGCGGCCTTGGGCCAAATCTAGAAACTGAGCTTCCAGACGATCCCAAGCCTCAGCAGGGAAGTATTTGCGGTTGAATTCAACTTCAAAGTCCGCAAAACTTTCAAGACTCCCATTGGTGCGCTTGTCCACTGCAAGCCACCAGTTATGCGCGTCCCCTTCCAGGAAGTGAACCGCAATGTCTCGCCTATAATCCTCTGGACAGCGAGTTGATTGAAAGTTTCGGACCAGCCTACTCCTCCACTCGTCTGCCACAATAGGGTCGGTGCTACCGGAGAAATGCTTCGTACCCAACCTGGATAAATGTTGAAGCAGACTCAGATAGTCAACCTTCTTTTCAGACTTTTCCGGTGGATCGATCTCGATCACCTCAACCGTTTCCACAACTGGACCATTGGTGTTGGGGGTGGTCGTAGCCACAGGCATAGCCTGGCCAACCGATGAGTTCACTAGTGGCATGAACAGTTGGGCCATAGCCGCCACCTGAGTCCCCATTACCTTCATGGCCTCTAACAAGTCTTCTTTGGACAGTGTTGCGGGCACATTAGCCATTCCATCGGCCACTCTCTCATGCTGGTCACCATCACGGTTAGCGTTCGAGGATTCCACTTCCTCATCACTCTCCTGATGTTCCTGAACATCCCGTTGCGTCCCCGTAAGGTTAGCCTGATTAGTTGGCAACACATATCTAGTGTCAGCCGCGGCCGGATCGGTTTGCAATCCGGACTGATTGGTTCCGTCCATGGCCACTTGACTAGACTGACCGGCTGTTTTCTTACTCCTTCGGGACTTTCCCGATTTGCTTTTTCCAGCCTAAGGATTCAGACAACGTTAGTACGAAACATACTAAACATAAACAGAACAAAACAATCCCTAGACTAAGCAATCAAACCTCACCGTGAGACCTAATCAGTTGGCTGTGTGTGTGTGTGTGTGTGTGTGTGTGTGTGTGGACTACATAACCCAACTATCCTAGAATTAAGCATGCTCTGATACCAACTTGTAAGACCCGAACCCTGTCCTCTCGACCTGATGGAGTCCGCAGGCTTACTTATTAATTTCTTTGCTTGTTTGATCCATTTTAAGTCGTTTATTTACTAAGTCATATTCAAATATGAGGTTCATAAACAAAGGAACAGATTGCACAGCGGAATAATAATGTGTTAACTTGTATTACTTAGAAACATGAGATTCAATACACAACTTCTTAACAGTCTCATAGACAATCACTAGTTCATCCCTAGCATCATCTAACCACACGTTACACAGCCTCTCACTGACCGAGCCTTCACGGCTCCTTGGCTTGACCAGAACCATCCTTAGTTTCTGAAACCACAACCAGATAAGCATTAATCATAACCGAGAATAGAACAGATTGATTCTACAATGCTTGGCTTGGTTCCTAGAACTTAGATAAACCTCAGTCAACATAATCATAAAAAGTATGAACCTATCTACCGTATCCGAAGTCATTCAAACAACCACCCCTTGAATTAGAATCAGATAGATAGTCCAGAATAGATAAACAGGACACACGAACAGATCCGGATCGTCCCAAAGACCAATCCGTCTAACCGGATAGAATCTAGGTGCGACCGGCCAATGAAGTCTGGCTCAATGGCCCAATGGACTTCCTTACCTGATCCGGCCTTAGACCTGGATCCAATCGTCCGAGTAAGCCTTAAGCCTAATCCGGAAGGCTTAGCAACCGGTCAGATCTTGCGACTCTATCTTGGCTTAGACAAACCGTGACCTTGTCTGAACTAGACAAGCCATAGGCTGATCCATAAGGATCGGTCCTAACCTGTCCCGAAAGACACCGTTTGGAACATGCACCCTTTGGCCATTCGTGCCTCTTGGTCCTCATACCTTTTAATGTTCGTAACCTTTGGTATCTCGTACCTTTTGGTCACTGACACCCTTTGGCAACTCACAACCTTTGCACACTCATGACTCTTGACAACTCATGCCCTTTGGGTCATTCCCAACCGTTCGTCCTAACCGCCCAGTCATGGTGTAATCGGATCATCCGACTAACCGACCCGTGTCTAGGCTAGCGGTTTGATTATGTTCGGCCAAAGCCTAGGGACGTGTCCCTTGGACTCAACCAACACAACCTTTCGTGTTTAACCAGAGAGAAGAGAAGAGAAACGAATTGAAACAGATAAGGAGAGCCGGATGGGACTTAGGAACCGAGCAGAGCCGAGGTGCGATCGCATGGACCGTCCGTTTGGTCTGATAGAGCCACGGCCCATCACATACCTTGTGAACCAAGTCTGGGTTCTCCATGCTCTTATCCTTGTCTTGATCTCCCATTCTTGACCGGAGTTAGTTCCCAAACGATCAGAGTCGCCGGAACACAACACCACCACACTCGGCCTTTCTCTTGGCCGAAACTCTCTCTTTCTCTCTTTCTTTCTCTCTACGTTTTTCTCTGAGTATTTTACTCTGGAATTGGATAATGAAATCGACAGGAGAGCCCCCATATTTATAGAAAACGAGGGGGTAATTCTTGCCCCACGAACAGGCACGACTTGCTAGCGAATGGGCACCATCGGCCAAGGGTTGTCCCCTTTCGGCCACTTGCAAGCATAGTCACCAGCCCAACCCACGCCCCAAGCCTGATGGACTTAGCCCACGGCCTTGCCCAAAGACCCAACAGCCCATGGCCTCATTGCCCGCCACTGACCTGGACCCGGACCATCGTCCTAAAGCCCGAACAGTCCATCTAGCTGAGGTGAGCTGACTCTCAGCTGCCTCAGCTGGGTGAGCACGACTTGCACATCAAGGCAAGCGTTCCATGGTCGAGAAAGAAGGTTAAGGACATAAGGAAACTTAGACGATGGACTGTTCGGGCTTTAGGACGATGGTCCGGGTCCGGGTCAGTGGCGGGCAATGAGGCCATGGGCTGTTGGGTCTTTGGGCAAGGCCGTGGGCTAAGTCCATCAGGCTTGGGGCGTGGGTTGGGCTGGTGACTATGCTTGCAAGTGGCCAAAAGGGGACAACCCTTGCCCGATGGTGCCCAGTCTCTAGCAAGTCGTGCCTGTTCGTGGGGCAAGACTTACCCCCTCGTTTTCTATAAATATGGGGGCTCTCCTGTCGATTTCATTATCAAATTCCAGAGTAAAAAACTCAGAGAAAAACGTAGAGAGAAAGAAAGAGAGAAAGAGAGAGTTCCGGCCAAGAGAAAGGCCGATTGTGGTGGTGTTGTGTTCCGGCGACTCTGATCGTTTGAGAACTAACCCCGGTCAAGAATGGGAGATCAAGAAAAGGAGAAGAGCATGGAGAACCCAGACGTGGTTCACATGGTATGTGATGGGCCGTGGCTCCATCAGACCGAACGGACGTTCCATGCGACCGCACCGCGGCTCTGCTCGGTTCCTAAGTCATCCAGTTCTCCTTATCTGTTTCAATTCGTTTCTCTTCTCCTCTCTCTGGTTAAACACGAAAGGTTGTGTTGGTTGACTCCAAGGGACACGTCCCTAGGTTTTGGCCGAACATAATCAAACCGCTAGCCTAGACACGAGTCGGTTAGTCGGATGATCCGATTGCACCAAGACTGGGCGGTTAGGACGAACGGTTGGGAATGACCCAAAGGGCACGAGTTGTCAAGAGTCATGAGTGTCCAAAGGTTGTTAGTTGCCAAAGGGTGTCAGTGACCAAAAGGTACGAGATACCAAAGGTTACGAACATCAAAAGGTACGAGGACTAAGAGGCATGATTGGCCAAAGGGTGCATGTTCCAAACGGTGTCTTTCGAGACAGGTTAGGACCGATCCTTATGGATCAGCCTATGGCTTGTCTAGTTAGGACAAGGTCACGGTTTGTCTAAGCCAAGATAGAGTCGCAAGGTCTGACCGTTTGCTAAGCCATCCGGATTAGGCTTGAGGCTTACTCGGCCGATTGGATCCAGGCATAAGGCCGGATCAGGTAAGGGAGTCCGTTGGGCCATTGAGCCGGACTTCATTGGCCGGTCGCACCTAGATTCTATCCGGTTAGACGGATTGGTCTTTGGGGACGATCCGGATCTGTTCGTGTGTTCTGTTTATCTATTCTGGACTATCTATCTGATTCTAAGTCAAGGGGTGGTTGGTTGAATGACTTAGGATATGGTAGGTAGGTTCATACGTTTTATGATTATTTTGACTGAGGTTTATCTAAGTTCTAGGAACCAAGCCAAGCATTGTAGAATCAATCCGTTCTATTCTCGGTTATGATTAATGCTTATCTGGTTGTGGTTTCAGGAACTAAGGATGGTTCTGGTCAAGCCAAGGAGCCGTGAAAGCTCGGTCAGTGAGAGGCTGTATAACGTGTGGTTAGATGATGCTAGGGATGAACTAGTGATTGTCTATGAGACTGTTAAGAAGTTGTGTATTGAATCTCATGTTTCCAAGTAATACAAAGTTTATACATTGTTATTCCGCTGTGCAATCTGTTCCTTTGTTTATGAACCTCATATTCGAATATGACTTAGTAACTAAAAGACTTAAAATGGATCAAACAAGCAAAGAAATAAATAAGTAAGCCTGTGGACTCCATCAGGTCGAGAGGACAGGGTTCAGGTCTTACAATCAGCACACACAGGATGTTCGTGGCTGTCCATCAGTACACATATCAGCACGTTGGTCCTTCGACTCTGCACGCTGGCCCTTCCCGTGGACTGTTTGGGTGATTTTGGCCCATGTGGGCTATTTGTTCAGTACACACAGGACGTCCGTGGGTGTCCGCCAGCACACACAGGACGTCCGTGGCTGTTTGTGGCTGTCCGTCAGCACACACAGGACGTCCGTGTGTGTCCATGTGTGTCTGTCAGCACACACAGGACGTCCGTGGGTGTCCGTCAGCACACACAGGACGTCCGTGTGTGTCCATCAGCATACACAGGACGTATGTGGTTGTCCGTGTGTGTCCGTCAGCACACACAGGACATTCGTGGCTGTCCATCAGTACACATATCAGCACGTTGGTCCTTGGACTCTGCACGCTGGCCCTTCCCGTGGACTGTTTGGGTGATTTTGGCCCACGTGGGCTATCTGTTCAGTACACACAGGATGTTTGTGTGTGTCCGCCAGCACACACAGGACGTCCGTGGCTGTCCTTGTGTGTCCGTCAGCACACACAGGACATCCGTGGCTGTCCATCAGTACACATATCAGCACGTTGGTCCTTGGAGTCAGCACGCTTACCCTTCCCGTGGACTGTTCGGGTGATTTAGGCCCAAGTGGGCTGTCTGTTCAGTACACACAGGATGTCCGTGGGTGTCCGTCAGCACACACAGGACGTCTGTGTGTGTCAGTCAGCACACATAGGACGTTCGTGGCTGTGCGTGTGTGTCCGTGTGTGTCCGTCAGCACACACATGATGTCCGTGGCTTTCCATAAGTACACATATCAGCACGTTGGTCCTTTGACTCCGCACGCTGACCCTTCTTGTGGACTGTTCGGGTGATTTTGGCCCTCGTGGTGATAGAACCAAAATAAGGATCACTCTTTCGGTAAGGTTGATATGAACTCAGATCCGAGAGGATTGAGAACTGATGGATCGAGGGGTGACACTAAGGGTTGCGGAATAGGCCAAAGATACTACCAGAGATTCGAAGGTTGCCGGATGTGACGCACCGGTCCAACACAACGAAGTGGTTCGCTTGGAGATGACCTCACCAAGAGAAGTATGAATGTTCTAACCAAAGAACAATGAGAGAAGACTCAAAAGAAGCAAAGGAAAATCGATGTGATTTTATTAAGGGGTATCATCACATACTTATAAGGTTTGTGAGTCAAAGAAACATAAAGACATTTGTGGGAAAAGACAACATAGAAGATAGAAATGAATGAAAACAAGACATAGAAACTAGAAATGAAGACTTTGACTAAAGACTGGTCAAGGTGCGGATTCTTGTGTTGACTGGTCCTGATTCACAAAGATGTCCAAGTTCATTCTGTGGTGATCAGGTCATCCGCGGTAAGGAGCAGGACGGATGTAAGGCTGACCGCATGGTTGATCGTCGATGATCCATGAACGGATGAAGAGATAGCTCGACCCAAATCTTCAGAGAGCTTAAGTATCCTTCCTTTGGAGTAGTTGGAAGCATCGATCATCATGAAATCATCAAAGTGGTTGGAAAGGTCGTGATCAGCCTGATTCGGGCGTGCGGTACGTCCCAAACGGGCCAGGAAAGATAGGTTAAGTCCGGAATCTGATTCTTCTCGATGATCATGGGTTCTGGATTGACTGTTGGCTCTAGAATGGCGAATGGGTCGGGGAAGAATGACTGTGGTTTGGCTGATTCGGTCATCAGGTCGTGGATCCATCCTTAGGTCACGTCCGGGTTCACTCGGGTCGATCCGGTACACGGCTCTGTCCGTTGATCTGGTACGGCTGAATGGCTGAACCTCAGTTGGAGTGATCTGATCGTTCTGGTCACCATGCTGAGTCTGCTCCACGTCCTGGGTTCTATCATTCCTGAAGAACCCTAGTGAAGGGAGGATCACTTTAGCTGGGTGTTGGATATGATCCGAGAAGGCAAACGGCACTTCTGGAACTGAGATGGATTGAAAGGATCGTCAAGAGATGCGGAATGGCTCTTGATATACCCACGATCTAAGGCTAACCACCTAAGAACGAATGTAGTGTGTTGGCTAACCACCAAACGACACACAAAGATGATTGGCTGACCACCAAATCAACAAGCCGGTTCAAACCGATGAACTAGCTAAAGAACTCTCTCTCTCACTCAGAGAAGAAAAGAAATAAACTCAAAAACATAGACTGATTTTATTCATAGAAGAGCTTACATATTTATACTACTTGTGGTCAAAGAAAGATTAAGAGTTTTTGTGGAAAACTAGAAACTTAGAAAACATAAACAAAGACTAAGACTTTTGACTAGAAATAAGTGTATTGTTGAATGCCCCTTGATATGACCACGACTTTGACTCCTTTTGTTGATATTTCTTGATGCAAATGGGCAGGAGACCATCAGCAAAGTCCTGGTCGAATTTGGTGTAAAACCGACCCAAATTGAATTTGTTATGAATTTTTCTTTGGGCTGAAAAAGGTCCATTTCGCCCAGCAACTAAACCAGCTCCATCTTCAGTGTCACTTAGCTCATTCAGCTCCAAGCTAGTGTCACTTAGCTCACTCATCTCATCCAGCTCATATATGTAAGTGTCACTTTGATTCAGCTCGACCAGCTCGCCCAAATAAGTGTCACTTCGTCCAGCTCGTCCAAATTTAGCTTCTGGCTCGACCATGGTTGCTTCATCAGATGGGGAAACCTTGGTTAGGTCGAGTTGTGCACCATCCTGGCCCGGGTCTACGATCCAGGGCACATCATTCCCTCTCTCTTCAAAAAGATTTGTCCTCAAATCTGGAACATTAAAAGGAAAAGGGTTATAAGCAAAGGAATTATAATCGGAACATTGCTCACCTTGAGTTTGGTCCGGTTTTTGAATGGAAGAAAATTCTTCTTGGTTGGCTTGATGACCACGGTATTGTTTTTCATCAGACCCTTCCTGTATTGACACAAAGCTTCCAAGACCAAGGTCATATGCGCCGATATCAAAAGCATTCAAAGGACCAGAAAATTCATTCTTTTTCAAAACCTTTTTAGAATTCATTTCAAACTGAAAAATCAATTCAGAACTACCTGCCATCGGCTTATGGGCATAGTCATCAAAAATTGGCAAAAGACCTTCCTTTTCTGGCTCGGTTTCAACATTCTCATTCTCCAAAGTCACCAACGGTTTCTGGTTTTGGCACTTGTTAGCATAATGACCGATCCTATGGCATTTGAAGCACCTGGTAGAATGAGCTTTGCTTGTGGATTTCACAGCTTTGCTTTTATCAGAAGACAACACATTAGTTTTCAAATCAGAATTTGAAAGAGAAGAAAAATTACTTTGCTGTTTTGGGGCAGAAGAAGTGTTGTTGTTTTCCTTCTTTTTGAGTTGCCGGACAACATGAATCGCCTTATGCAACATCTTTTCCAAGCTGGCATAAGTCTGAAGCTCGTTCTGATCAGGCACATCACAGTTGCTTCTCTTGGCTTTGGTGAAGGGACGATCACCACTTCTGACCCACTTTTCATCATCGCACCTGTTTCGTCTCTTTCTTTGTTTCTGCACAAAGTCAAACCCATTAGAAGCAAACTGTTTCTTATCAAAAATCAATTGCTCACTTTCAAAAACTGTTTTAAAAGGAAAGTAGACGTCTTGTTGTGGTTTTGATTTCTTGAGAAGTCCAAACATCCTGAAAACACTTAACAAAGTTAGAAAATAAAAATCTTCACACTCTCAAGTGTTTAGCTCTCGATTTTTAAATGGTCACTCAGAGTTCTTTCACTGGTTCAAAAGATGATAGGCAGTCAAGATTCAGCAATCAAAACCCAAAACAAACTTTGTGGGAAAGAAAATAGAAAGAAAGATGAAGAGAATTTTGATATGGATCCGCCTTAACTGTCCTAAGGCTGGATTTCTCTTCAGCCAGCAGGGTTTCTCTTCCACCACTCCCCCTGGATTTCTCTTCAGAAGTGATTCAAGCCAAAACTTTTACTCTCTTTCTTTTTTTTTTTTTATCTTTTTTTTTTTTTTTTTTAAATAACTGGCGATCACAAGGGAGTAAAGGAACAGCCCGGATCCAAAAAGAAATAAGAAAAGAAAAAGATGAAGATATGAGAAGATGATAAGAAGAATGAAAACAAACCAGCCAAAGTGGCTCTGATACCAACTGAAGAACCCTAGTGAAGGGAGGATCACTTTAGCTGGGTGTTGGATATGATCCGAGAAGGCAAACGGCACTTCTGGAACTGAGATGGATTGAAAGGATCGTCAAGAGATGCGGAATGGCTCTTGATATACCCACGATCTAAGGCTAACCACCTAAGAACGAATGTAGTGTGTTGGCTAACCACCAAACGACACACAAAGATGATTGGCTGACCACCAAATCAACAAGCCGGTTCAAACCGATGAACTAGCTAAAGAACTCTCTCTCTCACTCAGAGAAGAAAGAAATAAACTCAAAAACATAGACTGATTTTATTCATAGAAGAGCTTACATATTTATACTACTTGTGGTCAAAGAAAGATTAAGAGTTTTTGTGGAAAACTAGAAACTTAGAAAACATAAACAAAGACTAAGACTTTTGACTAGAAATAAGTGTATTGTTGAATGCCCCTTGATATGACCACGACTTTGACTCCTTTTGTTGATATTTCTTGATGCAAATGGGCAGGAGACCATCAGCAAAGTCCTGGTCGAATTTGGTGTAAAACCGACCCAAATTGAATTTGTTATGAATTTTTCTTTGGGCTGAAAAAGGTCCATTTCGCCCAGCAACTAAACCAGCTCCATCTTCAGTGTCACTTAGCTCATTCAGCTCCAAGCTAACTTAGCTCACTCATCTCATCCAGCTCATATATGTAAGTGTCACTTTGATTCAGCTCGACCAGCTCGCCCAAATAAGTGTCACTTCGTCCAGCTCGTCCAAATTTAGCTTCTGGCTCGACCATGGTTGCTTCATCAGATGGGGAAACCTTGGTTAGGTCGAGTTGTGCACCATCCTGGCCCGGGTCTACGATCCAGGGCACATCAATTCCCTCCCTCTTCAAAAGGATTTGACCACAAATCCGGATCATCTGCGCAAAAAGGAGATAAATCAGAAACATTCAAACTTGAAGAGATATCATACTTACCCTTAAGATCAAGCTGGTAAGCATTGTCATGGAGTTTCCTGAGAATCTGGAATGGACCATCGACTCGGGCATGAGTTTGGACTTCCTTTGTTCCGGGAATCGTTCCTTCCTCATGTGGACCCAAACAAGATCACCTTCCTGGAAGACCACTTCTTTCCTTTTCTTGTCTGCAAGTCGTTTGTAGCCCTCGGTCTTGGCTTCAATGTTGGCACGGACCTGTTCATGCAGCTTCTTGATCGTGTCCACCTTCCTCTTGCCATCTGTACTAACTCGTTCACTCAAAGGCAAAGGTAGAAGATCAAGTGGAGACAAGGGATTAAATCCATAAACAACCTCAGAAGGAGAAAACTTAGTAGCTGAATGCAAAGCATGGTTATAAGCAAATTCAACATGAGGCAAACATTCTTCCCAAGTCCTAAGATTTTTTTTAACCAAAGATCTAAGCAAAGCAGACAAGGTTCGGTTAACTACTTCAGTTTGCCCATCAGTTTGCGGATGATAAGTTGTAGAGAACATTAATCTAGTACCTAGCTTAGACCACAAGGTCTTCCAAAAATAGCTAAGGAACTTAGCATCACGATCAGAGACAATGGTCTTAGGCATTCCATGCAATCTAACAACTTCCTTAAAGAATAAATCTGCAACTTGCACAGCATCATCAGTTTTGTGACAAGGAATGAAATGAGCCATTTTTGAGAACCTATCAACAACCACAAAGATAGAATCTCGTCCAGCTTTAGACCTAGGCAATCCAAGCACAAAATCCATAGAAATGTCTACCCAAGGATGAGAGGGAATGGGTAGAGCTGAGTACAAACCGCGGTGTGATGCTTTAGGCTTAGACTTCTTGCACACCACACATCGGCTATAGATCCTCTCAACATCTTTCATCAGGCTCGGCCAGTAGAAATGGTCATGAACCGCCTTGTAAGTCTTCTTGACACAAAAGTGTCCCATAAGCCCACCTCCATGAGCTTCCCTGAGAAACAACTCCCTCAAAGAACATTGGGGCACACACAAACGGTTATCAAAGAATAAGAAACTAGAATTTTGAAAGTATTTGCCATAAGCAACCTTTGAGCATTTTCGAAAAATCTCTTTAAAATCCTGATCAGAAGCATAAAGATCCTTGATAAATTCAAAGTCAAGCAATTTAGTTTCAAGGACTGAGAGAAGAGTATACCTTCGAGAGAATGCATCAGCCACAACATTCTCCTTACCTTGTTTGTACTTGATCACATAAGGGAATGTCTCAATGAACTCCATCCAACGAGCATGCCTCTTGTTGAGCTTCTGCTGACCCTTAAGGTGTCTTAGAGACTGATGATCAGTGTGGATGATGAACTCCTTAGGCCAAAGATAGTGCTGCCATGATTGAAGGGCCCACACCAAGGCACAGAGTTCTTGGTCGTATGTGGGGTAGTTGAGCATGGCTCCTCCAAGCTTCTCACTGAAATAAGCCACTGGTTTTCCATCCTGCATCAACACAGCACCAATACCAACACCAGAAGCATCACATTCGATTTCAAAAGCTTTAGAAAAATCTGGAAGTACAAGTAAAGGGGCGTGAGTCAACTTCCCTTTAAGGATTTCGAATGCTTCTTCCTGAGCTGGTCCCCATTTGAACCCCACGTTCTTCTTGATTACTTCAGTAAGAGGAGCGGCCAAGGTACTGAAGTTTTGAACAAATCGCCTATAGAAGCCGGCAAGGCCATGGAAGCTTCTTACTTCACCAATGGTGGTCGGAATGGCCAGTCCCGGATTGCTTGGACCTTCTGTTCGTCCACTCTCAAGCCATCTGCACCTACAACAAAACCTAGAAAGACCACATGATCTGTGCCAAAAGAACACTTTCCAAGGTTAGCAAACAAACGTTCCTTTCTAAGGACTTCAAGAACAGATTTCAAATGCTGTTTGTGCTCATCAAGGCTTTTGCAGTAAATAAAAATGTCATCAAAGTAAACCACAACAAAATGACCAATAAAAGACCTCAAGACATGATTCATTAGGTGCATGAAAGTACTAGGTGCATTAGTGAGACCAAAGGGCATGACAAGCCACTCATACAAACCTAGTTTTGTTTTAAAGGCCGTTTTCCATTCATCACCTTCTTTCATCCTAATCTGATGATAGCCACTTCTCAAATCTATCTTAGAAAAGTACTTAAAACCATGGAGTTCATCAAGCATATCATCAAGACAAGGGATAGGATGTCGATACTTTACCGTGATGTTGTTTATGGCCCGGCAGTCCACACACATCCTCCAGGAGCCATCCTTCTTTGGTACAAGTAGAACAGGCACGGCACAGGGACTGAGACTCTCTCTGATGTATCCCTTCTCAAGCAAGTCATTGATCTGTTTCTCCAGCTCCTTGGTCTCGACCGGATTGGTGCGGTACGCTGGTCGGTTCGGTAGAGAGGCGCCCGGGATGAGATCGATCTGATGCTCAATGCCTCTCACCCGTGGCAATCGTTTGGGATTTTCTTCTGGAAACACATCAGAATAATCCTGCAAGATACCTAAAAACTCACTCGGAATCTCCGGTGCAAGGTCAAAAGAAGATGAGGCAAAGAGAGACTCTTTATAAATCAGTAAGAGAAATGGCTTTTGAGAGCAAAGAGACTTCCTTACCTGACTTTCTTTGACAAAGAAGTTGGAGTTTCTGGTACTGGTCTCAGGTTTATCAGCTTTAGAGTCTTGGTCTCGGTTCTTCTTAAGTTGGACCTGGTCTAGATGGACTTCCGAAGGCGACAAAGGCAACAAGGTGATCTTCTTTCCCTTATGATCAAATGAATGCCGGTTTGTGAAACAATCATGCACTGCCTTCTTATCAAATTGCCAAGGCCGGCCCAAGAGAACATGGCAAGCATCCATGGGAAGCACATTGCACACAACCTCATCCTCATATCGGCCAATGGAGAGTGGAACCGTGACTTGCTCCTTCACATACTGTTCTCCGGCCTCATTGAGCCACTCCAACCTAAAAGGACAAGAAAGAGGCCGAGTAACAAGCCCAAGTTTCTTTACAAGGGTATCACTAGCCACATTAGTGCAACTACCTCCATCAATGATTAAAGAACAAACTTTATCAGAAATGAGACATCTAGAGTGAAAGAGATTCTCCCTTTGTTCTTTGTCATTGGATTTTGGTTGGACACACAAGGCACGCCTAGTAACCAGTAGTGAACCATGGCTCGGCTCATCAAGAACATCCTCATCATAGATCGGATCAGAACTCTCCACAAAGGTCGAGCAAAACTCATCGATCACTCCATCGACCTCCTCATCAAAGATGGGATCAGTGGTGTCGTCCAAGACCCTCCTAGTAACAAGAAGGGGACCATGAACCGGGAAGTCAAGTGCTTCTTCCTCATCATCATCATCATACACTGGTCCGAGATCCTCCTTGTCTTCTTCAGATTCGACTTCTCCATTCTCCAAGAGCACCATCACCTTTTTTGTTTGGACATCGGTTGGCATAGTGGCCAAGGCCATGACACCTAAAGCATTGGATGTCTCTGGTTTGTTTGGTAGCCTCTTCTTTCTTTTCTCTATCAACACGAGCAGGGATATTAGTCTTAAAAGCTGTATTTGTTGTGGAAGAAGACTTACCCTTGTCTTGATAGTTTGGCTTGGAAGCAAAGGTCGGTTTAGAAGCAAAGGTCGGTTTAATGAGACCCTTTCTCTTGACTTGTTGCTCGATCAGCACAGCCTTGTGTAGCATCTGCTCCATGCTGTCATAGTCTTCCAGCTCCATGCGGTCTTGTATGTCCCGGTTGAGCCCGGTAAGAAATCTGGCCATGGTGGCGTCTAAGGGCTCTTCTACAGCAGCTTTGATCATCAAGGTCTCCATCTCCTGGTGATAGTCCTCAACTGAATTAGAACCTTGAAGCAAACGCCTGAGTTTATGGTGTAGATCTCGGTGGTAATGGTCGGGAACAAAGCGTCTCCGCATCAGCATGGAAAGCTCATCCCATGTATCAACTGGCGCCTCACCTGCTCTCCTCCTGCTAGTCACAACTCGATCATACCAGTTAATAGCATAGCCAGTAAACTCAGCAGCAGCAAGTCTAACCTTTTTAATATCAGAAAAATTTTGACAATCAAACACAAGTTCAATTTTTCTTTCCCATTCAAGAAAAGCATCCGGATCATTTTTGCCATCAAAACTTGGAATTTTCAATTTCAAACCACTCAAGCCATCATTGGTTCTTTCATTTCTACCAAAAGGATTGACATCACCTCGGTTTTGATGCCTAGGAAGTCTCCTTGGACGGTTGATGGATCGATCATTATCATAAGACTCTTCTCGGATTTCTAGGTCGGACCGGCTGTTCCTTCTTGGATGGTCACGTCTGGTTCTGGTTCGTGACTGAGTTGGACGGCCCTGAAGTTCATCAAGCCTCTGATGGATCGCCTCCAAACCTGTATTCAACAAGTTAGACATAGAATCATTGAGAGCACGCATTTGCAAGTTAGATAATCCGGCATATGAATTTCCGGGTCAGTTTCTTTCTTCTTCACTATCCATGGTTACCTGAAAACTTAAACAAGGTAAAGTTAGATTAAAAACCTCACACACTCAGGTGTTTATCCTCACCCACACACGTGTTTCACTCAATTTTTGTTGGTAATCACACAAGAGAGTTCCTCCCAAAGTTCTAAGGGAGCAAACTAGATCACCCAATGAGCAAATCCAAGTTAACCCAAGATCAAGAGAGAAAGATAAGAGATTTAGAGGGGAACCCGCCTTAACCACCTCAAAGACCGGATTTCTCTTCGGCCAGCAGGCTTTCTCTTCCACCACCACACCACAAACAAATAAAACTTGGGAATATAGATCTTTCTCTTCTTTTTTTTATATGGGGGTAAAGAGGGGCCCGGGTTCAAGATAGATAGATAAGAAATTTAGATGAAGAATATGGAAGATGAAATGAAATGGATTGAAAAAGAGTTACCGAGAGAGTGGCTCTTATACCACTTGATAGAACCAAAATAAGGATCACTCTTTCGGTAAGGTTGATATGAACTCAGATCCGAGAGGATTGAGAACTGATGGATCGAGGGGTGACACTAAGGGTTGCGGAATAGCCCAAAGATACTACCAGAGATTCGAAGGTTGCCGGATGTGACGCACCGGTCCAACACAACGAAGTGGTTTGCTTGGAGATGACCTCACCAAGAGAAGTATGAATGTTCTAAGCAAAGAACAATGAGAGAAGACTCAAAAGAAGCAAAGGAAAATCGATGTGATTTTATTAAGGGGGATCATCACATACTTATAAGGTTTGTGAGTCAAAGAAACATAAAGACATTTGTGGGAAAAGACAACATAGAAGATAAAAATTAATGAAAACAAGACATAGAAACTAGAAATGAAGACTTTGCTAAAGACTGGTCAAGGTGCGGATTCTTGTGTTGACTGGTCCAGATTCACAAAGATGTCCAGGTTCATTCTGTGGCGATCAGGTCGTCCGCGGTAAGGAGCAAGACGGATGTAAGACAGCCCGCATGGTTGATCGTCGATGATCCATGCACGGATGAAGAGATAGCTCGACCCAAATCTTCTGAGAGCTTAAGTATCCTTCCTTTGGAGTAGTTGGAAGCATCGATCATCATGAAATCATCAAAGTGGTTGGAAAGGTCGTGATCAGCCTGATCCGGGCGTGCGGTACGTCCCAAACGGGCCAGGAAAGATAGGCTAAGTCTGAAATCTGATTCTTCTCGATGATCATGGGTTCTGGCTTGACTGTTGGCTCTAGAATGGTGAATGGGTCGGGGAAGAACGCCTGTGGTTTGGCTGATTTGGTCATCAGGTCGTGGATCCATCCTTAGTTCACGTCCGGATGCAAGCGAGCCGATCCGGTACACGGCTCTGTCCGTTGATCTGGTACGGATGAATGGCTGAACCTCAGTTGGACTGATCTGATCGTCCTGGTCACCATGCTGAGTCTGCTCCACGTCCTGGTCCAGGTCCTTGGTTCTATCACGTGGGCTTTCTATTCAGTACACACAGGACGTCCCTGGGTCTCCGCCAGCACACACAGGACGTCCGTGGCTGTCCGTGTGTGTCCGTCAGCACACACGAGACGTCCGTGGCTGTGCCTCAGTACACATATCAAAACGTTGGTCCTTGGACTCAACACGCTGGCCCTTCCCGTGGACTGTTTGGGTGATTTTGTCCCACGTGGGCTGTCTGTTCAGTACACACAGAACGTATGTGGGTGTCCGCCTGTAACACCCCCGAACCGTCCTAGACATATGGTCAATCAACCGGCCAACAATCAAACAAGAACATGACCGATCGACCGTACAATACCCAGGGTTGGAGATGAAAGGCCAACCGGCCAGCCAACAATCAAACAAGAACATGACTGACCGTCCAACCCAACACCATGGTCCGGAAGCGCTACGTGACGGGCTAGGGACAATCCGGTCAGAGTCACAAGCTTTACTCCACGACCTAGACCAGTTCATCCACTAACTCGTCCCGCTGCGTCAAGGCATAAGGCTTTGCAACCCGTACCTAGCGTTAGCGTTTTCCGTTAGATCGAGGCCTAAGGCTTTTCAACCCGTACTACGACCTAACGTTGTGATAGACCGGACTAGTCAAATATCAGAGTACTCATGAAGCCCATATAAAACAATTACTTTATTGATTCGAGAAATATCCATACATTGATATAATTCGAGACCGGTCCCGGCCTAATGCCAAATCGAGTCAACTAAACACAAATCCACAATACCGTTTACAAAAGGCATGAAAATCTACACCGGCGGTCCTAATGTCCAGCACCAAGCTATCCGATCATCCTTACCTAAAGCGACCTGCAAAAAGGACAACGGAGTTGGATGAGTAACCTAATGTTACTCAGTGAGCTGGCGGCCTCTACCCGCAACCTAGACTCTACCCAGACAACCCAAAATAACAATCAATCTAGCCCTTGCATGCAATAAAAGCTAAGGCTAAGCAAACCGTTACTAAGTTAGACTTGGCCTCCTGCCATGATCTAGCTTCAAGTAACGGGAACCTGCATAAAAACAAGTCAACAACCAATCCCTAGTTAACCATATATACGCCTGAGTTCAGTACTCATGTAGTGTTAGACACTTAGACTATACAAGTATCACTAGTCGATCGACCAACAATCAAACAAGAACATGATCGGCCAACCAATGATACCGCATAGCTTTAATATCCACCACCCTTCACAAGCAATCCCTCAATCACATACAGGCCAACGTCAGGCCTACACTAACGAAATACACATCAAGCCTAATCCGGTACCTAAACCAGACTTAGACTTAACGTCAGAACCTGCAAGCAAATCAATCAACCACAAACACAATCACAATAATAAGACTATGAGTATCTACGACTCGATCTAACTAGTAACACCGTATATCGGTGCTACACTAACTCGAGGGTTCCATAACCCTCAACGACACACTAACACAACACTCTAACCTGGGCCCTGGTGACTTCGTGTTCCTCCTCCCTATCGGCAATATCCTATCTTCCTACCACAAAGGCCAGAAGAAGGAACTTTCAACCGACCGCGGCCCACAGTCATTCGGGTCACCGCGCGACAGCCCACAGTCCTTCGGGTCACTGCCACATTACACCGTCGTGTAATACTCAGCCATAGTACATGACACCGTTCGTCTGAGTCTTCCCGATCCAGCGAATAAGGGGTTTCCTTGAACCCGCTGGGTACGAGGCCGAGGAAACACTAATCAACCCCAAACAAGCCTAGTATGGGCGGGTTACGCACATACTGTCGGCACCACTCACACAACACAAACTCAATCTAGAACCTAACCTAAGGCTAAAGTTCCAGATCCTAACTAGACACTCAACTCTACAACACAAACCAGTAGTACCAGTAGTACCAGTAGTCTGGCCTATATGGCCTAAGACCCTTAGTACTAACTACAAAACAATAATATCAATACTAAACAAATAAATCAAACCGTTATCAAAATAGTCCAACCTCCTGCTATGAAACTATCCTTAAAGATAACGGGAACCTGCACTCAACCATATCAGCACGCAAGAATAGAAAACATGATGCATCCTAGCCCTAGTCCTAGTCAGGTTATTAACTCAGTCTTAATTCCATTCATCTCAGCTTAGCCCTTGCTAAACTGAGTCCGGTTCCATAAATAAAATAACCCTAAAGACTCTACCATTCAATAACGTGATCATTCTAATCTATATGCAGACTCGATCTACCCTAAATTCCAAGTGGAATTCAAACAAACCAACTCACAAAACTACCCTAAATTCCAAGTGGAATTCAAACAAGCCAACTCACAAAACTACCCTAAATTCCAAGTGGAATTCACACAAGCCAACTCACAGTGTTCTAGGCGAGAAGCAGCTGGTTGATCGGAGAGGACTTAGCCAAAACCCAAGAGACGCCTTGACTGGACTGGACTGGACTGACCTCGACTTGGACAGACCCTCGGCTTGATCATGAAGACACTAACAGGTCTGGACGGCCTGATCTGGACAGAACCTCCTTTAGCTCTTTGACAGTTCTTCGGACTTCCCGGCGGAGTATCGAGCAGAACTTCGACTGATCTGAACCCGTGGTTCTGAACTAACTCTGGACAGCACCTCCACTAGACCATCATAGAATATTACTGGCTTGGACGAATTGAATTGGACAGAGCTTCCGCGTCACAATCGTAGAGAATCGCCGATTGGACGGAACTGGCCTTCTCGGTGGAGTATCGGTCTTCAGAATCGACCATACTCTAGAATCGATCACTTCCTTTCTCTCTCTCTCTCTCTCTCTCTCTATAGCCACGTTGACTTGACTCCCATCTGATCTGATCTTCACTTGATTGACCTTCAGTTGGACAGAACCTTCTCAAGGCGATGACTCGAAATCAATAGAGAACTGATCTCGAAAACTCTCTAAAACTCTCGAAATAGCTCGGAATCACTTGCTTTCTTTTTCTACTTCTCTCTCTCTCTCTCTCACGTTTTTCCCTGAGTTTCAGGTGTGCTGGATGGTTTGAAATGAGCTGGGGTCGTGGGGTTTATATAGGATGCAGCAACCAATCAGAAACAAGCCGTGTGGCAGCCCGTGTGTCGCTTCGCATGGCTCCGGACGCATGCGTCGCGGCACCTCGTGCTCCACATGTCTGATGGCATGACCAGGACATCATGCAGAGTGACACCATGCCCTCCAGATGTCTGATCCACGGCCTGACCTCATCCAGATTGACACTCAGCGCACACATGTCGCTCAGCATGCTCCGATCGCAGGTTTCGCGACACCTCGTGCTTCTGGGTGTCAATCAGCATGCTGTGCTCTCCTGGGCTTCAACACCTCCTGCTTCCCGTGCCACATACCATGCCAGTCAGGTTACATCACGTCCTTATCTCATAGATAAGGCCAGCTCGAGCTTCTCGGTCCATTCGACTGATTTCGACCCTTCCGGTGAATTTTCGTCCCATGATCAATCCCGAATATTTTTCTACGCCCGTTCTGATGAGATGAATATTTTTAATAAACTCCAAGTGAATCCTGACCTTGATGGAAAATATTTCCCGAGCCTCCGGCTTCCTCGAAAAATCGATAATACCAAAATTAGGGTTTTCGCCGAACTTCGGGTTTTTCCGTCGTGCTTCAATCCCGTCGTGCTTGCTTCCCGTCCTGCTTAATTCCCGTCCTGCTTCCGACTTATAATGTCTTCAGAATAATATTTTACTGATACGAAGATATTCCGAGAAAACTTCGTGATGAAGAAACGTCAGTTTTCAAAAACGTCGAGCTTCTAAACCGTCGTGCTTCCAAAAATGTTATGCTTCCAAAACATCCTTCTGATCAATCTAACACTTTTCTAACCATGGTCCAGCAGCTTATGGTTCACCCATGATCAATTCTTCGACCATCCATTGCCCGCAGTACGACCACTAAATAATAATAATATTTTTTTTTTTTTTTTTTAACGGGTTTCTACATTCTCCCCCCCTTAATAGAATTCGTCCTCGAATTCTTAGTTGCGCCATTGCTCGTTTTCACAACATTCTCCACTTGTCTCCATAACCTCTTTACTCTGTCCACCACGGTTCCTTGAGTGTCCTCTTCAAGGCCTCCACAATCGTCTTCATATCTTATCACTTGAATGATCACTGAGTCATCCTCTTGCTTTTACTCTGTCATAACACACTCATCGCCCATGATACTATCTTGTCATTTCGATAGATATCATCCTTGTCCAGATTCCTCAAATCCTTCTCGATCTTCGTCTTCCCAAGTACTGATAAAGTCCTTTCCCCAATGAAGTCTTGTTTCCTCCCATCTGTCCAGTCCATACCACAGCCCAGTTCTCTGAATCTGTCTCTCTTCTTTCGCTTCGGGTTTGGGTTTGGCCTTGAACTCCCTCCACTTTAAGGTTTTCATCCCTTAAAGTTCCGATCAACAAACACACTTACTCGCTGCAACTCAAAAGAACACCTCACATGCAAGTTAGTAGACAATTAATCAAATAATCTACTAACCTAGCAAATACTAACAATGCAACCTAACCGCAATTCTAACCAGCAACCTAACAGTTCTACCCAAGCAACCTAACAGTTCTAGATTCCACTATCTCAATCCTAATTTCCTAAAACCACAAATCCTATCGCTGGACGTGACCGGTTTCCCTAATGCCTTTTGTGACTCATTTTGACTCGATAAATATTTAAAACCGATTAAATCATGAGTTCCGGAAGCATGGACGAAACTATGCTCTGATACCACCTCTGTAACACCCCCGAACCGTCCTAGACATATGGTCAATCAACCGGCCAACAATCAAACAAGAACATGACCGATCGACCGTACAATACCCAGGGTTGGAGATGAAAGGCCAACCGGCCAGCCAACAATCAAACAAGAACATGACTGACCGTCCAACCCAACACCATGGTCTGGAAGCGCTACGTGACGGGCTAGGGACAATCCGGTCAGAGTCACAAGCTTTACTCCACGACCTAGACCAGTTCATCCACTAACTCGTCCCGCTGCGTCAAGGCATAAGGCTTTGCAACCCGTACCTAGCGTTAGCGTTTTCCGTTAGATCGAGGCCTAAGGCTTTTCAACCCGTACTACGACCTAACGTTGTGTTAGACCGGACTAGTCAAATATCAGAGTACTCATGAAGCCCATATAAAACAATTACTTTATTGATTCGAGAAATATCCATACATTGATATAATTCGAGACCGGTCCCGGCCTAATGCCAAATCGAGTCAACTAAACACAAATCCACAATACCGTTTACAAAAGGCATGAAAATCTACACCGGCGGTCCTAACGTCCAGCACCAAGCTATCCGATCATCCTTACCTAAAGCGACCTGCAAAAAGGACAACGGAGTTGGATGAGTAACCTAATGTTACTCAGTGAGCTGGCGGCCTCTACCCACAACCTAGACTCTACCCAGACAACCCAAAATAACAATCAATCTAGCCCTAGCATGCAATAAAAGCTAAGGCTAAGCAAACCGTTACTAAGTTAGACTTGGCCTCCTGCCATGATCTAGCTTCAAGTAACGGGAACCTGCATAAAAACAAGTCAACAACCAATCCCTAGTTAACCATATATACGCCTGAGTTCAGTACTCATGTAGTGTTAGACACTTAGACTATACAAGTATCACTAGTCGATCGACCAACAATCAAACAAGAACATGATCGGCCAACCAATGATACCGCATAGCTTTAATATCCACCACCCTTCACAAGCAATCCCTCAATCACATACAGGCCAACGTCAGGCCTACACTAACGAAATACACATCAAGCCTAATCCGGTACCTAAACCAGACTTAGACTTAACGTCAGAACCTGCAAGCAAATCAATCAACCACAAACACAATCACAATAATAAGACTATGAGTATCTACGACTCGATCTAACTAGTAACACCGTATATCGGTGCTACACTAACTCGAGGGTTCCATAACCCTCAACGACACACTAACACAACACTCTAACCTGGGCCCTGGTGACTTCGTGTTCCTCCTCCCTATCGGCAATATCCTATCTTCCTACCACAAAGGCCAGAAGAAGGAACTTTCAACCGACCGCGGCCCACAGTCATTCGGGTCACCGCGCGACAGCCCACAGTCCTTCGGGTCACTGCCACATTACACCGTCGTGTAATACTCAGCCATAGTACATGACACCGTTCGTCTGAGTCTTCCCGATCCAGCGAATAAGGGGTTTCCTTGAACCCGCTGGGTACGAGGCCGAGGAAACACTAATCAACCCCAAACAAGCCTAGTATGGGCGGGTTACGCACATACTGTCGGCACCACTCACACAACACAAACTCAATCTAGAACCTAACCTAAGGCTAAAGTTCCAGATCCTAACTAGACACTCAACTCTACAACACAAACCAGTAGTACCAGTAGTACCAGTAGTCTGGCCTATATGGCCTAAGACCCTTAGTACTAACTACAAAACAATAATATCAATACTAAACAAATAAATCAAACCGTTATCCAGATAGTCCAGCCTCCTGCTATGAAACTATCCTTAAAGATAACGGGAACCTGCACTCAACCATATCAGCACGCAAGAATAGAAAACATGATGCATCCTAGCCCTAGTCCTAGTCAGGTTATTAACTCAGTCTTAATTCCATTCATCTCAGCTTAGCCCTTGCTAAACTGAGTCCGGTTCCATAAATAAAATAACCCTAAGGACTCTACCATTCAATAACGTGATCATTCTAATCTATATGCAGACTCGATCTACCCTAAATTCCAAGTGGAATTCAAACAAACCAACTCACAAAACTACCCTAAATTCCAAGTGGAATTCAAACAAGCCAACTCACAAAACTACCCTAAATTCCAAGTGGAATTCACACAAGCCAACTCACAGTGTTCTAGGCGAGAAGCAGCTGGTTGATCGGAGAGGACTTAGCCAAAACCCAAGAGACGCCTTGACTGGACTGGACTGGACTGACCTCGACTTGGACAGACCCTCGGCTTGATCATGAAGACACTAACAGGTCTGGACGGCCTGATCTGGACAGAACCTCCTTTAGCTCTTTGACAGTTCTTCGGACTTCCCGGCGGAGTATCGAGCAGAACTTCGACTGATCTGAACCCGTGGTTCTGAACTAACTCTGGACAGCACCTCCACTAGACCATCATAGAATATTACTGGCTTGGACGAATTGAATTGGACAGAGCTTCCGCGTCACAATCGTAGAGAATCGCCGATTGGACGGAACTGGCCTTCTCGGTGGAGTATCGGTCTTCAGAATCGACCATACTCTAGAATCGATCACTTCCTTTCTCTCTCTCTCTCTCTCTCTCTCTCTATAGCCACGTTGACTTGACTCCCATCTGATCTGATCTTCACTTGATTGACCTTCAGTTGGACAGAACCTTCTCAAGGCGATGACTCGAAATCAATAGAGAACTGATCTCGAAAACTCTCTAAAACTCTCGAAATAGCTCGGAATCACTTGCTTTCTTTTTCTACTTCTCTCTCTCTCTCTCTCACGTTTTTCCCTGAGTTTCAGGTGTGCTGGATGGTTTGAAATGAGCTGGGGTCGTGGGGTTTATATAGGATGCAGCAACCAATCAGAAACAAGCCGTGTGGCAGCCCGTGTGTCGCTTCGCATGGCTCCGGACGCATGCGTCGCGGCACCTCGTGCTCCACATGTCTGATGGCATGACCAGGACATCATGCAGAGTGACACCATGCCCTCCAGATGTCTGATCCACGGCCTGACCTCATCCAGATTGACACTCAGCGCACACATGTCGCTCAGCATGCTCCGATCGCAGGTTTCGCGGCACCTCGTGCTTCTGGGTGTCAATCAGCATGCTGTGCTCTCCTGGGCTTCAACACCTCCTGCTTCCCGTGCCACATACCATGCCAGTCAGGTTACATCACGTCCTTATCTCATAGATAAGGCCAGCTCGAGCTTCTCGGTCCATTCGACTGATTTCGACCCTTCCGGTGAATTTTCGTCCCGTGATCAATCCCGAATATTTTTCTACGCCCGTTCTGATGAGATGAATATTTTTAATAAACTCCAAGTGAATCCTGACCTTGATGGAAAATATTTCCCGAGCCTCCGGCTTCCTCGAAAAATCGATAATACCAAAATTAGGGTTTTCGCCGAACTTCGGGTTTTTCCGTCGTGCTTCAATCCCGTCGTGCTTGCTTCCCGTCCTGCTTAATTCCCGTCCTGCTTCCGAGTTATAATGTCTTCAGAATAATATTTTACTGATACGAAGATATTCCGAGAAAACTTCGTGATGAAGAAACGTCAGTCTTGAAAAACGTCGAGCTTCTAAACCGTCGTGCTTCCAAAAATGTTATGCTTCCAAAACATCCTTCTGATCAATCTAACACTTTTCTAACCATGGTCCAGCAGCTTATTGTTCACCCATGATCAATTCTTCGACCATCCATTGCCCGCGGTACGACCACTAAATAATAATAATATATATATTTTTTTTTTTTTAACGGGTTTCTACACCGCCAGCACACACAGGACGTCCGTGGCTGTTTGTGGCTGTCTGTCAGCACACACAAGACGTCCGTGTGTGTCCGTGTGTGTCTGTCAGCACACACAGGATGTCCGTGGGTGTCCGTCAGCACAAACAGGACGTCCGTGTGTGTCCATCAGCATACACAGGACGTCCGTGGCTGTCCGTGTGTGTCCGTCTGCACACACAGGACGTTCGTGGCTGTCCATCAGTACACATATCAGCACGTTGGTCGTTGGACCCTGCACGCTGGCCCTTGCCGTGGACTGTTTGGGTGATTTTGGCCCACGTGGGCTATCGGTTCAGTACACACAGGACGTCTGTGGGTGTACGCCAGCACACACAGGATGTCCGTGGCTGTCCGTGTGTGTCCGTGTGTGTCCGTCAGCACACACAGGACGTCTGTGGCTGTCCATCAGTACACATATCAGCACGTTGGTCCTTGGACTCAGCACGCTTACCCTTCCCGTGGACTGTTTGGGTAATTTAGGCGAACGTGGGCTGTCTGTTCAGTACACACAGGACGTCTGTGGGTGTCCGTCAGCACACACAGGACGTCCGTGTGTGTCAGTCAGCACACACAGGACATCCGGGGATGTCCGCGTGTATCCGTGTGTGCCCGTCAGCACACACAGGACGTCCGTGGCTGTCCATCAGTACACGTATCAGCACGTTGGTTCTTGGACTCCGCACATTGAACCTTCCTGTGTACTGTTCGGGTGATTTTGGCCCACGTGGGCTGTCTGGTCAGTACACACAAGACGTCCGTGGGTGTCTGCCAGCACACACAGGATGTTTGTGGCTGTCCGTGTGTGTCCGTCTGTGTCCGTCAACACACAGAGGACGTCTGTGGCTGTCCATCAGTACACATATCAGCACGTTGGTCCTTGGACTCAGCACGCTGGCCCTTCCCGTGGACTGTTTGGGTGATTTTGGCCCACGTGCGCTGTCTGTTCAGTACACACAGGACGTCTGTGGGTGTCCGCCAACACACACAGCACGTCTGTTGCTGTATGTGGCTGTCCGTCAGCACACACAAGACGTCTATGGCTGTCTGTGTGTGTCTGTATATGTCTGTGGGTGTCCGCCAGCATACACAGGACGTCTGTGGCTGTCCGTGGGTGTCTGTCAGCACACAGAGGACGTCTGTGTGTGTCTGTCAGCACACATAGGACGTCCGTGTGTCTCCGTGTGAGTCCGTCAGCACACACAGGACGTCCGTGGCTGTACATCAGTACACATATCAGCACGCTGGTCCTTGGTCTCAGCACGCTGGCCCTTCCAGTGGACTGTTCGGGTGATTTTGGTCCACGTTGGCTGTCTGTTGAGTACACACAGGACGTCTGTGGGTGTCCATCACCACACACAGGACGTCCGTGGGTGTCCGTCAGCACACACAGGACGTCTGTGGCTGTCCGTGTGTGTCCGTGTGTGTCCGTACGTGTCCGTCAGCACACACATGACGTCTGTGGCTGTCCATCAGTACACATATCAGCACGCTGGCCTTTCCCGTGGACTGTTCGGGTGATTTTAACCGACGTGGGCTGTCTGTTCAGTACACACAGGACATCTGTGGGTGTCCGTCAGCACACACAGGATGTCCATGGGTGTCCGTCAGCACGCACATGACGTTCGTGGCTGTCCGTGTGTGTCCGTGTGTGTCCTTCAGCACACACAGAATGTCCGTGGCTGTCCATCAGTACACATAACAGCACATTGGTCCTTGGACTCAGCACGCTGACACTTCTCGTGGACTGTTCGGGTGATTTTGGCCCTCATGGGCTGTCTGTTTAGTACACGCAGGACGTCCGTGGGTGTCCACCAGCACACACAGGACGTCCGTGGCTGTCTGTGTGTGTCCGTGTGTGTCCGTCTGTGTCCGTCAGCACACAGAGGACATCCGTGGCTGTCCATCAGTACACATATCAGCACGTTGGTCCATGGACTCAGCACGCTGGCCCTTCCCGTGGACTATTTGGGTGATTTTGGCCCACGTGGGCTGTCTGTTCAGTGCACACATGACATCCGTGGGTGTCTGCCAGCACACACAGGACGTCCGTGGCTGTCCGTTAGCACACACAGGATGTCCGTGACTTTCCGTGTGTGTCCGTGTGTGTCCGTCAGCACACACAGGACATCCGTGGGTGTCCGTCAGTACACATATCAGCACATTGGTCCTTGGACTCAACACGCTGACCCTTCCCATGGAGTGTTCGGGTGATTTTTGCCCACGTGGGCTGTCTGTTCAGTACACACATGACGTCAGTGGGTGTCCGTCAGAACACACAGGACGTCCGTGTGTGTTCATCAGCACACACAGGACGTCCGGGGCTGTCCGTGTTTGTATGTATGTGTCCGTCAGCACACACAGGACGTTCGTGGATGTCCATCAGTGCACATATCAGCACGTTGGTCCTTGGACTCAGCACATTGACCCTTCCCGTGGACTGTTTGGGTGATTTTGGCCCACGTGGGCTGTCTGCTCAGTACACACAGGACGGCCGTGGGTGTCCGCCAGAACACACAGCACATCCGTGGCTGTCCGTGTGTGTCCATGTGTGTTCGTCTGTGTCCATCAGCAAACACAGGACGTCCTTGGCTATCCATCAGTACACATATCAGCACGTTGGTCCTTGGACTCAGCATGCTGGCCCTTCCCGTGGACTGTTTGGGTGATTTTGGCCCACGTGGACTGTCTGTTCAGTACACACAGGACGTCCGTGGGAGTCCGCCAGCACACACAGCACGTCTGTGGCTGTCCGTGGCTGTCCGTCAGCACACACAGGACGTCCGTGGCTATTCGTGTGTGTCTGTGGGTGTCCGCCAGCACACACAGGACGTTCGTAGCTGTTTGTGGCTGTCCGTCAGCACACACCGGACGTCTGTGTGTGTCCATTTGTGCCATTCCGCACACACAGGACGTCCGTGGCTGTCCATCAGTACACATATCAGCACGCTGGTCCTTGGACTCAGCACGCTGTCCATTCCTTTGGACTGATTGGGTGATTTTGGCCCACCTGGGCTTATTGTTCGGTACACATATGACGTCTATGGGTGTCCGTCAGCACACACAGGACGTCCGTGTGTGTTCGTCAGCACACACAAGACATCTGGGGCTGTCCGTGTGTGTCCGTGTGTGTCCATCAGCACACACAGGACGTACGTGGCTGTCCATCAGTACACATATCAACACGTTGGTCCTTGGACTCAGCACGCTGACCCTTCCTGCGGACTGTTCGGATGATTTTGGCCCTCGTGGGCTGTGTGTTCAGTACACACAGGACGTCTGTGGGTGTCTGCCAGCACACACAGTACTTCCGTGGCTGTCTGTGTGCGTCCGTGTGTGTCCGTCTGTGTCCGTCAGCACACAAAGGACGTCTGTGGCTGTCCATCAGTACACATATCAGCACGTTGGTCCTTGGAGTCAGCACGCTGGCCCTTCCCGTGGACTGTTTGGATGATTTTGGCCCACATGGGCTGTCTGTTCAGTACACCCAGGACATCCGTGGGTGTCCGCCAGCACACACAGGACGTCTGTGCGTGTCCGTCAGTACACATATCAGCACGTTGGTTCTTGGACTCAGCACGCTGACCCTTCCCGTGGACTGTTCGGGTGATTTTGGCCCACACGGGCTGTCTGTTCAGTACACGTAGGACGTCCGTGGGTGTCCGTCAGCACACACAGGACGTCCGTGTGTGTCCGTCAGCACACACAGGACGTCCGTGTGTGTCCATCAGCACACACAGGACGTTCGGGGCTGACCGTGTGTGTCTGTGTGTGTCCGTCAGCACACACAGGAGGTCTGTGGCTGTCCATCAGTACACATATCAGCACGTTGGTCCATGGACTCAGCACGTTGACCCTTCCCGTGAACTGTTCGGGTGATTTTGGCCCACGTGGGTTATCTGGTCAGTACACACAGGACGTCCGTGGGTGTCCGCCAGCACATACATGACATCCGTGGCTGTCCGTGTGTGTCCATGTGTGTTCGTCTGTGTCCGTCAGCGCACATAGGACATCCGTGGCTGTCCATCAGTACACATATCAGCACGTTGGTCCTTGGACTCAGCACGCTGGCCCTTCCCGTGGACTGTTTGCGTGATTTTGGCCCACCTGGGCTGTCTGTTCAGTACACACAGGACGTCCGTGGGTGTCCGCCAGCGCACAAAGCATGTCTGTGGCTGTCTGTGGCTGTCCGTCAGCACACACAAGACGTCTGTGGCTGTCCGTGTGTGACCGTGTGTGTCTGTGGGTGTCCGCCAGCACACACAGGACGTTAGTAGCTGTCCGTGGCTGTCTGTCAGCACACACAGGACGTCCGTGTGTGTCCGTCAGCACACACAGGACATCCGTGTGTGTCCATGTGTGCCCGTCAGCACACACAGGACGTCCATGGCTGTCCATCAGTACACATATCAGCACGCTGGCCCTTGTCGTGGACTATTTGGGTGATTTTGGCCCACGTGGGCTGTCTGTTCAGTACACACAGGACATCCGTGGGTGTCCGCCAGCATACACAAGTCATCCGTGGGTGTCCGTCAGTACACATATCAGCACGTTGGTCCTTTGACTCAGCACGCTGACCCTTCCCGTGGACTGTTCGGGTGATTTTGGCCCACGTGGGCTGTCTGTTCAGTACACACAGGATGTTTGTGGGTGTCCGTAAGCACACACAGGACGTCCGTGTGTGTCCGTCAGCACACACAGGACGTCTGTGGCTGTCCATCAGTACACATATCAGCACGTTGGTCCTTGGACTCAGCACGTTGACCCTTCCTGTGAACTGTTCGGGTGATTTTGGCCCACGTGGGCTGTCTGGTCAGTACACACAGGACGTCCATGGGTGTCCGCCAGCACACACAGGACATCTGTGGCTGTCCTTGTGTGTCCGTGTGAGTTCGTCTGTGTCCGTCAGCACCCATAGGACATCTGTGGCTGTCCATCAGTACCCATATCAGCACGTTGGTCCTTGGACTCAGCACGCTGGCCCTTCCCGTGGACTGTTTGGGTGATTTAGGCCCACATGGGCTGTCTGTTCAGTACACACAGGACATCCGTAGGTATCCGCCAGCGCACACAACACGTCAGTGGCTGTCCGTGGCTGTCCGTCAGCACACATAGGGCATCAGTGGCTGTCCGTGTGTGTCCGTGTGTGTCTGTGGGTGTCCGCCAGCACACACAGGACGTTCGTGGCTGTCCGTCAGCACACACAGGATGTCCATGACTTTCCGTGTGTGTCCGTCAGCACAAACAGACGTCCGTGGGTGTCCGTCAGTACACATATCAGCACATTGCTCCTTGGACTCAGCACGCTGACCCTTCCCATGGACTGTTCGGGTGATTTTGGCCCACGTGGGCTGTCTGTTCAGTACACACATGACGTCTGTGGCTATCCATCAGTACAAATATCAACACGTTGGTCCATGGACTCAGCACGCTGACCCTTCCTACGGACTGTTCGGATGATTTTGGCCCTCGTGGGCTGTGTTTTCAGTACACACAGGACGTCCGTGGGTGTCTGCCAGCACACACAGTACTTCCGTGGCTGTCTTTGTGCGTCCGCCTGTGTCCGTCTGTGTCCGTCAGCATACAAAGGACGTCCGTGGCTGTCCATCAGTACACATATCAGCACGTCTGTGGCTGTCTGTGGCTGTCCGTCAGCACACACAAGACGTCTGTGGCTGTCCGTCAGCACACACAAGACGTCTGTGGCTGTCAGTGTGTGACCGTGTGTGTTTCTGGGTGTCCGCCAGCACACATAGGACGTTCGTAGCTGTCCGTGGCTGTCCGTCAGCACACACAGGACGTCCGTGTGTGTCCATGTGTGCCCGTCAGCACACACAGGACGTCCGTGGCTGTCCATCAGTACACATATCAGCACGCTGGCCCTTGCCGTGGACAATTAGGGTGATTTTGGCCCACGTGGGCTGTCTGTTCAGTACACACAGGACGTCCGTGGGTGTCCGTCAGCACACACAGGACGTCCATGTGTGTCCGTCAGCACACACAGGACATCCGTGTGTGTCTGTCAGCACACACAGGACGTTTGTGGCTGTCCATCAGTACACATATCAGCACGTTGGTCCTTGGACTCAGCACGTTGACCCTTCCTGTGAATTGTTCAGGTGATTTTGGCCCACGTGGGCTGTCTGGTCAGTACACACAGGACGTCCGTGGGTGTCCGCCAGCACACACAGGATATCCGTGGCTGTCCGTGTGTGTCCATGTGTGTTCGTCTGTGTCCGTCAGCACACATAGGACATCTGTGGCTGTCCATCAGTACACATTTCAGCTCGTTGGTCCTTGGACTCAGCATGCTGGCCCTTCCCATGGACTGTTTGGGTGATTTAGGCCCACGTGGGCTGTCTGTTCAGTACACACAGGACATCCGTGGGTGTCCGCCAGGGCACACAGCACGTCTGTGGCTGTCCGTGGCTGTCCGTCAGCACACATAGGACGTCAGTGGCTGTCCGTGTGTGTCCGTGTGTGTCTGGTGTCCGCCAGCACACACAGGACGTTCGTGGCTGTCCGTCAACACACACAGGATGTCTGTGACTTTCCGTGTGTGTCCGTATGTGTCCGTCAGCACACACAGGACGTCCGTGGGTGTCCGACAATACACATATCAGCACATTGGTCCTTGGACTCAGCACGCTGACCCTTCCCATGGACTGTTCGGGTGATTTTGCCCCACGTGGGCTGTCTGTTCAGTACACACATGACGTCTGTGGGTGTCCGTCAGAACACAGAGGACGTCCGTGTGTGTTCATCAGCACACACAGGACGTCCGGGGCTGTCCGTGTTTGTATGTGTGTGTCCGTCAGCACACACAGGACGTTCGTGGCTGTCCACCAATGCACATATCAGCAAGTTGGTCCTTGGACTCAGCACGTTGACCCTTCCCATGGACTGTTTGGGTGATTTTGGCCTACGTGGGCTGTCTGGTCAGTACACACAGGACGCCCGTGGGTGTCCGCCAGCACACACAGCACATCCGTGGCTGTCCGTGTGTGTCCATGTGTGTTCGTCTGTGTCCGTCTGTGTCCGTCAGCAAACACAGGACGTCCGTGGCTGTCTGTTCAGTACACACAGAACGTCCGTGGGAGTCCACCAGCACACACAGGACGTCCGTTGCTATCCGTGTGTGTCTGTGGGTGTCCGCCAGCACACACAGGACGTTTGTAGCTGTCTGTGGCTGTCCGTCAGCACACATAGGACGTCCGTGTGTGTCCGTCAGCACACACAGGACGTCTGTGTGTGTCCATGTGTGCCATTCCGCACACACAGGACGTCCGTGGATGTCCATCAGTACACATATCAACACGTTTGGGTGATTTTGGCCCACCTGGGCTGTCTGTTCGGTACACACATGACGTCTGTGGGTGTCCGTCAGCACACACAGGGTGTCCGTGTGTGTCCGTCAGCACACACAGGACATCAGGGGCTGTCCGTGTGTGTCTGTGTGTGTCCATCAACACACACAGGACGTACGTGGCTGTCCATCAGTACACATATCAACACGTTTGTCCTTGGACTCAGCACGCTGACCCTTCCTGCAGACTGTTCGGATTATTTTGCCCCTCGTGGGCTGTGTTTTCAGTACACACAGGACGTCCGTGGGTGTCTGCCAGCACACACAGTACTTCCGTGGCTGTCTGTGTGCGTCTGTGTGTGTCCGTCTGTGTCCGTTAGCTCACAAAGGACGTCCGTGGCTGTCCATCAGTACAAAAATCAGCACGTTGGTCCTTGGAGTCAGCACGCTGGCCCTTCCCGTGGACTGTTTGGATGATTTTGGCCCACATGGGCTGTCTGTTCAGTACACACAGGACGTCCGTGGGTGTCCGCCAGCACACACAAGACGTCTGTGGGTGTCCGTCAGTACACATATCAGCACGTTGGTTCTTGGACTCAGCACGCTGACCCTTCCCGTGGACTGTTCGGGTGATTTTGGCCCACATGGGCTGTCTGTTCAGTACACGTAGGAAGTCCGTGGGTGTCCGTCAGCACACACAGGACGTCCGTGTGTGTCCGTCAGCACACACAGGACGTCCGTGTGTGTCCATCAGCACACACAGGACGTCCGTGTGTGTCCATCAGCACACACAGGACGTTAAGGGCTGTCCGTGTGTGTCTGTGTGTGTCCGTCAGCACACACAGGAGGTCTGTGGCTGTCCATCAGTACACATATCAGCACGTTGGTCCTTGGACTCAGCACGCTGGCCTTTCCCGTGGACTGTTTGGGTGATTTTGGCCCACCTGGGCTGTTTGTTCAGTACACACAGGACGTCCGTGGGTGTCCGCCAGCGCACACAGCACGTCTGTGGCTGTCTGTGGCTGTCCGTCAGCACACACAAGACGTCTGTGGCTGTCCGTCAGCACACACAAGACGTCTGTGGCTGTCCTTGTGTGACCGTGTGTGTCTGTGGGTGTCCGCCAGCACACACAGGACGTTCGTAGCTGTCCGTGGCTGTCCGTCAGCACACACAAGACGTCCGTGTGTGTCCGTCAGCACACACAGGACGTCCGTGTGTGTCCATGTGTGCCCGTCAGCCCACACAGGACGTCCGTGGCTGTCCATCAGTACACATATCAGCACGCTGGCCCTTGCCGTGGACTATTTGGGTGATTTTGGCCCACGTGGGCTGTCTGTTCAGTACACACAGGACATTCGTGGGTGTCCGTCAGCACACACAGGTCGTCCGTGGGTGTCCGTCAGTACACATATCAGCACGTTGGTCCTTGGACTTAGCACGCTGACCCTTCCCGTGGACTGTTCCGGTGATTTTGGCCCACGTGGGCTGTCTGTTCAGTACACACAGGACGTCCGTGGGTGTCCGTCAGCACACACAGGACGTCCGGGGTGTCCGTCAGCACACACAGGTCGTCCGTGCCTGTCTGTGTGTGTCCGTCAGCACACACAGGACGTCTGTGGCTGTCCATCAGTACACATATCAGCACGTTGGTCCTTGGACTCAGCACGTTGACCCTTCCTGTGAACTGTTCGGGTGATTTTGGCCCACGTGGGCTGTCTGGTCAGTACACACATGACGTCTGTGGGTGTCCGCCAGCACACACAGGACATCTGTGGCTGTCCGTGTGTGTCTGTGTGTGTTCGTCTGTGTCCGTCAGCACACATAGGACATCCGTGGCTGTCCATCAGTACACATATCAGCACGTTGGTCCTTGGACTCAGCACGCTGGCCCTTCCCGTGGACTGTTTGGGTAATTTAGGCCCACGTGGGCTGTCTGTTCAGTACACACAGGACATCCGTGGGTGTCCGCCAGCGCACACAGCACGTCTGTGGCTGTCCGTGGCTGTCCGTCAGCACACATAGGATGTAAGTGGCTGTCCGTGTGTGTCTGTGGGTGTCCGCCAGCACACACAGGACGTTCGTAGCTGTCAGTGTCTGTCCGTCAGCACACACAGGACCCGTGTGTTTCCGTCAGCACACACAGGACGTCCGTGTATGTCCATCAGTACATATATGAGCACGCTGGTCCTTGGACTCAGCACGCTGGCCCTTCCCGTGGACTGTTTGAGTGATTTTGGCCCATGTGGGCTGTCTGCTCAGTACACACAGGACGTCTGTGGGTGTCTGTCATCACACACAGGACTTCCGTGTGTGTCCATCAGCACACACAGGACGTCCGTGACAGTCCGTTTTATCCGTATGTGTCCGTCAGCACACACATAACATCTGTGGCTGTCCATCAGTACACATATCAGCACATTGGTCCTTGGACTCAGCACGTTGACCCTTCCCGTGGACTGTTCTTGTGATTTTGGCCCTTGTGGACTGTCTGTTCAGTACACACAGAACGTCCGTGGGTGTCCGCCACCACACACAGGACGTCTGTGGCTGTCCGTGGCTGTCCATCAGTATACATATCAGCACGTTGGTCCTTGGACTTAGCACGCTGGCCCTTCTCGTGGACTGTTTGGGTGATTTTGGCCCACATGGGCTGTCTGTTCAGTACACAGAGGACATCCGTGGGTGTCCGCCAGCACACACATGACGTCCGTGGTTGTCCATGGCTGTCCGTCAGCACACACAGGACGTTCGTGGCTGTTCGTGTGTGTCCGTGTGTGTCCGTGTCTGTCCGTCAGAACACACAGGACGTCTGTGGCTGTCCATCAGTACACATATCAGCATGTTGGTCCCTGGACTCAGCACGCTGGCCCTTCCCGTGGACTGTTTGGGTGATTTTGGCCCACGTGGGCTGTATGTTCAGTACGTACAGGAAGTCCGCGGGTGTCTGCCAGCACACACATGACGTCTGTGGCTGTCCATCAGCACACACAGGACGTCTGTGGCTGTCCGCGTGTGTCCGTGTGTGTCTGTCGTTGTTCGCCAGCATACACAAGATGTTCGTGGCTGTTCGTGGCTGTCTGTCAGCACACACAGGACGTCCGTGTGTGTCCTTCAGCACACACAGGACGTCCGTGGCTGTCCGTCAGCACACAAAGGACGTATGTGACTGTCTGTGTGTGTCCGTCAGCACACACAGGACGTTCGTGGGTGTCCGTCAGCACACACAGGACGTCTGTGTGTGTAACACATTACACACAGGACGTCCGTGGCTGTCCATGTGTGTCTGTGTGTGTCCGTCAGCACACACAGGACGTCCGTGGCTGTCAATCAGTACACATATCAGCACGTTGGTCCTTGGACTCAGCACCCTGGCCTTTCTCGTGGACTGTTTGGGTGATTTTGGCCCACGTGGGCTGTCTGTTCAGTGCACACAGGACGTCCGTGGGTGTCCGCCAGCACACATAGGACGTCTATGGATGTCCGTGGCTGTCCTACAGCACACACTGGACGTCCGTGGCTGTCCGTGTGTGTCCGTGTCTGTCCGTCAGCACACACAGGACGTCCGTGGCTGTCCATCAGTACACATATCAGCACGTTGGTCGTTCGACTCAGCACGCTGACCCTTCATGTGGACTGTTCGTGTCATGTCCCCGATCCTGGATAGGATCATCCGGACAGACTTTATTGCGAGGAGACGCACCAGTCAGGTCACATGACCTAAAGACAAGCGTGTCATGGTCCAAAACGTGGTTAAGGGAATCAGGTAGCTGGAACTTAACCAAAATAAGGCAGATGCAAGCTCAAAGGAGCTGGACAAGCGAGCTGGTAGCTGGACGAGATCCAGGTGAAGGTCGATGAAGTGGGTGATCAGAATGGATCATGGGAGAACTAAGTATAGGTCTGGAAATAGACCAAGGGACTTAGAAGAATTGAAGAAGATAAAGGAAGCAAACTGGACACAGTGTATAACAGCTGGGCGATGCAGTAAGCAAGCTCGACCAGCTAGGTGAAGTGTAGTGCAGCTCAATGTAGCTCACTGAAGTGTAGGTCAGCTCCCTGAGCTGGATGGTCTAGCTCACTCAGCTGGGTCAGCTGGGGATCAGCTCAACTCAGCTGGACTGAGTGTTCAAGTCATGGGCAGTTGGGCCGGGTGTGGATAGTGGCAGGGCCATGTGGTCGACCCGTGTGTACCGATGGGCTGATTGGCTCTTGGGATTGAGCCAGGAGCTTGGGCAATCCGTGTGGGCTTGTTTTTGGACATGTCTGGTAACTGCCTGAGGCGAATGGGTGTGATCTGGACCATTGATTAAATCAGTGGCCAGAAATGATATCGAAAGGGTGCAACCTTTGGAAAGGTAACTGCCCCTTTTTCTATAAAAGGCAGGCAAGTCCGTGCCTTTGCAGGCACGCCAGGGCTTCCTCCTACACCGTGAAACACAAAGAAAACACAGATAAAAGACAGGGAGTTGGTCGGATTCCCAATCCAAGACCCATGGTGGTGTGAAGGCCATAAAGAGGCAGTTTTGGGAGAGATCAAGGGGGAAGTTATGAACGACTTTCTGGTGGCTTTTGATCCGTGAGGTTATCACCCAAAGCATCCTCCAGGGCCTGAGAACACACGCAAATGGTGAGGAAAGAAGGTAGATTACCAGAATTCATTCCCAAAGGCCAAGACAGCCTTAAGGGCAGATGTGTGTAGAAAGGCAGTTTCATGGAAGTGCAAGGGGAGTTATGAACGACCCTGTGGTAGGTTTTCACAACTGATGAACACGTCCTAGGCTTCCTCTGCATCTTGGGAACACACGCAAATACCCAGGAGAGAAGGGAGAAGGCCGGACTTCACTCACAAAGGCATGAATAGCCTTGAAGGTGGATGCAGTGTAGAAACTGGTTTCATGGAAGTTCCATGGAAGGGATCAGGGGCGCGACCCATGAATGGATCTTATCAATACAGGAGTTATGTGATAAGGGTTGATAGAGGCGTTCACTGGAGGAGCATGGCCGAACATAATAAGGAAAGGCACATGATCTAATCAGATCATGTATAAGGTAACCGGTTTTATGATTACCTTTGAATTACAATTCTGTTGACTGTGGAATCGATCATGGCCAAGTATGGCACGTCCTTGAGGACTATATATATTAGGAATGTTTATGGTGTAGTCTGTTGGATCAGGCCTGATGGCACTGAACCAAGGCCTTGGCCGGTTCAGGAATGGTGCCCATGGCCTTGGCCGGTTCAGGAATGGTGCCCATGGCCTTGGCCGGGCTGTTCATGATCTGGATCTATATGGCCTGGGTCGATTCTTTGGAATCTGATTATGGGAATCTCTTAGTTATGAATTATCATGAGTTTTCATGTATTTTAATCAATTTTTAGGAATTGATTTGATGATGTCCAGTTTTGGCCGGTTTGGCTGATTTTGGCCGAGATCTATAGGATCGAGGCCGGTTCTGAAAATTCTGATTATGGCATTCTCTTAGTTGGGAATTATCATGAATTATCATGAATTTTAATTAGTTTTTGGAGCATACTTGGAAGAGGTCATTTTTGTACCTGAGAGCATATTGATGCTTATCTGATGGAGTTGTGTTGGGTTTGGTCATGTGTGAACCATTAATCCGACTCATGGAGGAGGCACATGGGGGGTCCTGGTATTAGAGGAACCATGTGGATTGCAAGGTCCAATATGTTTGGAACCAGCAGGAAGCCATGAATAAGAGTATAGCTAGTACTTGATGGCGTGGACAATAAGTACTGAGCTTGGGTGTTATTATTCAAGGAAGGCCGTGTGTGATCTGATCATGGGTAAGGATGGACGACCTGATCCATAGATGATGGATCAAGTTGTCTGATCTGATTGATCAAAGGATGCACCGGTGGTAAGAGGAGGACTGATCGGCTTCGTTGGGACATGGTTCCATGGCCAGTTAGGTACGTGTGAAGACTCATCAGTTCTGGGTCATGTGGGGTGGTTGGTTGATTGACTCAGGATCTGATGGGCGTTGTTAGTCCATGAGCTGGACTTGGTATCATAAGTTGATAAGGCAAAAGGATGTGGGACAGTGCATGAGCAGGTAAGGGCCAGATGCATGTCCTTAGCTGTTTGAAGACTTCTCAAAGGTTACTTATGTCTGTGGGGATGGTTGGCTGAATGACTAAGTACCTAAGGGAGTTGTTTTGTGTGTGTAACGGAGCTGGACGCAGTATATGGCAGCTGGCCATAGCTCGGTCCTAGCTCAGTTCGAGTGTGACAGCTCGATCAGCTGGTATATGAGTTAATTCAGCTAGAGTAGCTGGGCCGATGAGCTAACAAGCTCCGTGGATGTGGCAAAGGTATGATCTAGCAATGTTGCATAGATCTAGATAGAATGGTTAGGGAAAACGGAACCTCAGATTTGTATGACTTGGTTCGTGTTCAGAATCAACCTTGGAGCTAGCTGGTAGTTGAGTATACTAACCATTAGCTGAGGTGATTCGACCGGACAAGTATTAGATTGGATTTAGTCCAATGGATGATAGATGTTATTCCGCTGTGCATAAGTTGAAATGATCTAAGCTAGGGAATGACTAAGGTAGTCTTGAGCTAAGATCTGAGTTAGCCCTCGCCTATGGGCGAGGTTTTTAAATAAAGGGCGAAATTTTTAGTGGTTCGGTCAGTGTATGGACCGAGCGACGTGAGGCATCGACCGCGGCCTAGTCGGCCGGGATTGGGTCTTTCAGTTCGGGTGATTTTGGCCTATGTGGGCTGTCACACAGGACGTCCGGGGCTGTCCGTGTGTGTCCGTCAGCACACACAGGATACTGTCCACCAGTACACATATCAGCATGTTGGTCGTTGGACTCAGCACGTTGACCCATCCCGTGGACTGTTCGGGTTATTTTGGCCCACGTGGGCTGTCTGGTCAGTACACACAGGACGTCCGTGGGTGTCCGCCAGCACACGCAGGACGTCCGTGGCTGTCCGTGTGTGTCCGTGTGTGTTCGTCTGTGTCCGTCAGCACACACAGGACGTCCGTGGCTATCCATCAGTACACATATCAGCACGTTGGTCCTTGGACTCAGCACGCTGGCCCTTCCCGTGGACTGTTTGGGTGATTTTGGCCCACGTGGGCTGTCTGTTCAGTACACAGGACGTCCGTGGGTGTCCGCCAGCACACACATGACGTCTGTGGCTGTCCGTGTGTGTCCGTCTGTGACCGTCAACACACATAGGACGTCCGTGTCTGTCCATCAGTTCACATATCAGCACGTTGGTTCTTGGACTCCGCACGCTGGCCCTTCCCGTGAACTGTTTGGGTGATTTTGGCCGACGTGGGCTGTCTGTTCAGTACACACAGAACGTCCGTGGGTGTCCGCCAGCGCACACACAACGTCTGTGGCTGTCCGTCAGCACACACAGGACGTCCGTCGCTGTCCGGGTGTGTCCGTGTATGTCTGTGGGTGTCCGCCAGCACACACAGGACGTTCGTGGCTGTCAGTGGCTGTCCGTCAGCACACACAGTGTTGTAGTACCCACGACTGAGGTTCCCATTATCCGCAAAGGTCCTACCACAAGGTCCGGTTCAAGAGTTTAAAGAGCTGGATTTGCCAAAGCTGTCCAGGAGTTGCTTGCACAGGAACAAACCGGGTTCAAGCAACTATTGATCCAGGAGTTGTCTGACTTAAAGCTGGAAGACACCGGTGAACCACTAGAGGTTCCAGACCCTTTCCATTCGAGCCAGTTCTCCTCCATCGGCCAGAGTGAAGCCGGCCTGACCATTTCCCCCTTCATGCTCAATCCATCCAACCAACTTGCTTCTGGTTCAGAGATATAGCCGACCATCAGAAGGAGTAGTATGTGTTGTACTCTTTTTCCTTATCGGGTTTTGTCCCACTGGGTTTTCCCGAAAGGTTTTAATGAGGCAACAAGCAAGCATACTATGAGTTCTGATCCGGACATCTCAAACCGTGACCGGTCTATTGTTTTCTTTATTTTTATTTCGGTTAAGACTTTGGCCATTTGTCTAGGCCCTTTTTTATCTTTAAAGTCCAGTAAGGAACACCTATTTAAACCCTTGTAGTTGCCAACTTTTCGGCTAAGTCTTTTATGAAAACGTTTTTGCTTTAGCAAAGAAACCCTAAGTCTTTCAGTTGTGCAAAACCATTGAGAGCAGCCGTGTGACATATCAAAGAGCCGATCCATTGTTCTTTGTGGCGTCCATCGATCCATTCCATTCCTTGTCCGAATCTTGAGAGAGACATACGTCCAGCAAGAGCCGGATCCATATCTATCTTCCTAACCGACCTTGGCATCTTGTTGAGAGAGACATACGTCCAGCAGCAGATCCCATCCGCCAATCTACTCTTTCTCGATCTTTTATTTTAGATTTCATTCATCCAATCCATAAAAACAAAAAGAATCATATCTTGTTTCTGTTCTTGTTCCTATTGAAAACTCACTAAAGTTCATATTTGTTTCAGGTACGAACACAAGCAAGAGGCGACCCGGCCGGTACCATCCATCCGAGGCAAGGCTGAACCGCTGAACGGCCATTCGTCCGTCCGTCCGTTCGACCCTCCGACCCGTGCCTACAACATTTTGGTATCAGAGCTGAAGTTTCCTGCAAAACTCAGTTCTTTCTGAACCCTAGCCGTCACATTCAAAACAAAATATTTACTTTCCTTATTTTTCAAATTTCGGTTTGTTCTCCAAGTTTTCGATTTTGCATTTAAAAAAAAAAATATTAAAGTAGTTTTACTTTTTTTCCAAGTTTTCGAAAATCAAAAAAAATATATTCCCTCTTTCCTTTTTCAAACTTGATTCGATTTTGTCTTAACTTTTTGCATTTACTCCTAGTCTTGGTCGATACTCAAAGTATCCAACCCAAGCAACTATTTAACCCCTCTCTTGCCTTTTAATCTTTCTTTGAGTATCTTTTCAGAGAACTATGGGAGATGTAGGTCAAGACCAAGCGGCCATAAACGCTCAGCTCCTAGCTGACAATGAAGAACTGAGGGCGAGCCTTAGGACTATCACCGCCGAGCTTGCTCAGCTACGGCAGGGAGGCAGGCCCAACGGACCTCGACCACCAGGAAGGCATCAGCCGGATCCGCATGACACTGACTCGGACGCGGACAGTACCGATGATACGCGCAGTCAGGACGAGGAGAGGCCAAACCGGGGAGGTAGGAGGAACGCGCGAGGACCCCGGGCCCAAGTAGGAGGAGGCCGCGACCATAGAGGAGGTCGAGACCGAGAGGAGGAAGAGCCCTGGTTGGGAGGCAAGGCGCTTAAGCTTCATCCCCCAACGTTTGCCGGCAAGGTTGATCCGGATGCCTACATCGTGTGGGAGAAGCGCATGGAGTACATCTTCGACTATTACCAATATAGTGAGGCCATGAAGGTTGCCCTAGCAGCAGCCCAGCTGACGGACAATGCTCTTTCGTGGTGGGATCGAGACGTTGCTAAGTCCGGGCCAGTGTGGAGAGCACGTAATTGGACCGAGATGCGGACCAAGCTTCACGCGAGGTACATTCCATCTTACTACCAGCGTGATGTGCTAAAACGTTTTCGTAAACTTACGCAGGGAACTAAGACTGTGGAGGAGTACTTTGAGGAGTTCGAGGCACTTAGGAATAAGCTTGAGACCGACGAGCCCGAGGAGACAATGATGTCCCAATTCCTGGAAGGGCTGCAAGATCGCATTGCCCGCAAGGTGGAGAGACAACAATATGAAGACTTCAACGACTATTGCACTTTGCTACGCAAGCCGAGCAGCACATCAAGCGCAAGACGGCCAGTACCAGCTGCAGCAAACCTGCTTGGACTCAACCGGGTTCAAAGCAAGGCGACAAGGGCAAGACGATTGAGATTGAGAGCCGATTCAAGACAAACCAGGCTGAATCGTCTAATGCATCTAAGCCGGAGCAGGGTAAGACTCAAGCCCAAACTTTGCGTACTCGTGACATCATTTGTTATAAGTGTCAGGGCAAGGGCCACTACGCTCGGGATTGTCCAAACAAACGAGTGATGGTCCTAAAGGGGGATGGCGAGTATGAATCCCAAGATGAGGCAGAGACCACGACAGTGATCTCTGATGAGGAAGTAACCGACTACCCGGAGACAGGCGAGCTGCTAGTGACCCGGAGAGCTCTTAGCACCCTCTTTGACCCAGAGATCATCCAGCGGGAGAACATCTTCCACACCAGATGTAGTGTTGATCACAAGGTATGTAGTTTGATCATAGATGGCGGATCTTGTACTAACGTGGCTAGCAAGTATCTTGTTGATAAGCTAGGGTTGGTCAAAACTGCCCATCCTCGACCATACCGTCTCAAATGGCTCAATGATGAGACTGAGCTCAAGATTGCCGAACAAGTTGTTGTGTCCTTCAGTATTGGCAAGTACCAAGACCAGGTCAAGTGTGATGTTGTGCCCATGCAAGCCGGCCATATACTTCTAGGAAGGCCGTGGCAGTTTGACAAGGAGACACTTCACCATGGCCGCACCAACATCTACAGTTTCGTCCTCAACAACAAGAAGCACAGCCTAGCACCTCTCAGCCCTCAAGAAGTTCATGATATGCAGAAGGCAATGACGCAGTCTGGCCAGGTAAGTAACACTAACCTTTACATGACTTCCGGACAAGTGCTTAAATCAATACAACGTGAGACACAGGTGCTACTAATGATCTTTAAGGAAGGTTGTTTTGCAGGTTTAGAAGCCCCTGAAGTACCGGACGTAGTACAAGACCTCATGGGACGTTACAAGGATGTCTTCCCTGATGAGATTCCGGCCGGTTTACCCCCTGTCCGTGGCATAGAACATCAGATCGATCTTGTACCCGGCGCGACACTACCAAACCAAGCCGCTTACCGTGTCAACCCTGAGGAAGCTAAGGAGCTGGAACGGCAGGTCCAAGATCTCATGGACAAAGGCTACATCCGCGAGAGCCTTAGTCCCTGTGCGGTCCCGGTCCTACTAGTGCCTAAGAAGGATGGGACGTGGCGCATGTGTGTGGACTGCCGAGCCATCAACAACATAACCATCAAATATCGGTACATTATACCTAGATTAGATGATATGTTGGATGAACTGAGTGGGTCTATTGTGTTTTCTAAGATTGATCTCAGGAGTGGATACCATCAAGTCCGCATGAAGGAAGGAGATGAGTGGAAAACCGCCTTCAAGACCAAGCAAGGTCTATACGGGTGGCTGGTGATGCCGTTTGGCCTTACCAACGCCCCTAGCACCTTCATGAGACTCATGAATGAGGTCCTCCGACCTTACATTGGCTTTGTTGTGAGTTCACAGAGACTGAAGGTTGATGAGGAGAAGATCAAGGCAATACAAGACTGGCCGACCCGACCACGATCGGACATATCCGCAGCTTCCATGGACTGGCCAGTTTCTATTGACGATTTGTGAAGGACTTCAGTACCATTGCCGCCCCAATGACCTCCGTGATCAAGATGAATGTAACCTTTGCTTGGGGCCCTGCCCAAGAGGAGTTTTTTAACAGGCTTAAATATAGTTTGACACATGCACCGGTTCTAACTCTTCCTAACTTTGATAAACCTTTTGAGATTGAGTGTGATGCTTCAGGGACAGGGATAGGAGCCGTACTGACCCAAGGAGGCCGGCCAGTGGCTTTCTTCAGTGAGAAATTGAGTGGAGCCGCCGTCAATTACCCCACCTATGATAAAGAGCTATATGCTCTAGTAAGGTCGCTTGAAACTTGGCAACATTATCTTTTGTCTAAAGAGTTTATTATTCATACAGATCATGAGACTCTTAAGCATTTGAGGGGCCAGACCACACTCAAGAAGAGGCATGCTAGGTGGCTGGAGTTCGTGGAAACTTTTCCTTATGTGATCAAGTACAAGAAAGGGAAGGACAACGTAGTGGCCGACGCCCTATCCCGGCGCCACACACTCATTACCACCATGGAGGCTAAGATCATGGGTTTTGAGCAACTCAAAATGTCTTATGAAACTGACCCTGATTTTTCTGAGTTTTACAGTAACACGGCTAAGGGAGCCATGGGTCCATTCTATCAGCAGGACGGGTTCCTCTTCAAGGAGAAACGCCTGTGTATTCCTCATGGTTCCATGCGAGATTTACTGACCAGAGAAGCTCATGGGGGCGGGTTGATGGGGCATTTCGGTCGGGACAAAACTCTGAGAGTCCTGTCCGACCACTTCTATTGGCCCCGGATGAGGCGCTACGTCGAGAGCCTTTGCGCTAAGTGCACTGTCTGTCTCAAAACCAAATCCAGGTCGCATCCTTATGGTTTACACATGCCTTTACCTATTCCTATTGCACCGTGGGTCGACCTGTCTATGGACTTTGTGCTGGGCTTGCCCAAGATAGAACACAAGGATTCTATTTTTGTTGTAGTGGACAGGTTCTCCAAGATGGCACACTTCATTCCGTGTTCCAAGACCAATGATGCAAGCCAAACCGCTGATCTCTTCTTCAAGGAAGTGGTGCGTCTACATGGAGTGCCTCGTACCATTGTGTCCGACGGAGACACAAAATTTCTCAGCCACTTCTGGAGGACATTGTGGAAAAAGCTTGGAACCAAGCTCCTCTTCTCGACCACTTGCCATCCACAGACTGATGGACAGACCGAGGTAGTAAACCGTACACTCTCTCAGTTATTGAGGGCTACGGTGGGTAAGAATCTTAAAAACTGGTTGAGTTGCTTGCCTTTCATTGAGTTTGCTTATAACCATGCAAGGCACTCTATTACTAACCTCTCCCCTTTTGAGATCGTGTATGGCTTTAGACCAGAGATGCCCATGGACCTAGCCGCATTGCCACCAGCCATGCAAGTCAGCCAGAGTGGTGACAAAAAGGCTGAGTTTGTGAAGAACATGCACCGGCAAGTCAAGGAGACTTTGGAGAAGAAGGCTGAAAGGAACCGGATTAAGCTCAACAAGGGGAGCACAGAAGTTATCTTCCAACCAGGCGACTGGGTGTGGCTCCACATGAGGCCAAGCGGTTTCCGGAAGAGAGGAAGAGCAAATTATCCCCACAAGGGGATGGACCATTCCGAGTGCTCGACCGGATCAATGACAATGCCTACCGGCTAGAACTGCCAGGTGAGTTCCAAGTTTCCCGAACGTTCAATGTGTCTGACTTGTCTCCTTATATTGTAGATGACGGAGATGTTCTGAGGACAGAACCTGTTCAAGAGGGAGGGGATGTTGTAGTACCCACGACTGAGGTTCCCATTATCCGCAAAGGTCCTACCACAAGGTCCGGTTCAAGAGTTATAAGAGCTGGATTTGCCAAAGCTGTCCAGGAGTTGCTTGCACAGGAACAAACCGGGTTCAAGCAACTATTGATCCAGGAGTTGTCTGACTTAAAGCTGGAAGACACCGGTGAACCACTAGAGGTTCCAGACCCTTTCCATTTGAGCCAGTTCTCCTCCATCGGCCAGAGTGAAGCCGGCCTGACCATTTCCACCTTCATGCTCAATCCATCCAACTAACTTGCTTCCGATACAGAGATATAGCCAACCATCAGAAGGAGTAGTATGTGTTGTACTCTTTTTCCTTATCGGGTTTTGTCCCACTGGGTTTTCCCGAAAGGTTTTAATGAGGCAACAAGCAAGCATACTATGAGTTCTGATCCGGACATCTCAAACCGCGACCGGTCTATTGTTTTTTTATTTTTATTTCGGTTAAGACTTTGGCCATTTGTCTAGGCCCTTTTTTATCTTTAAAGTCCAGTAAGGAACACCTATTTAAACCCTTGTAGTTGCCAACTTTTCGGCTAAGTCTTTTATGAAAACGTTTTTGCTTTAGCAAAGAAACCCTAAGTCTTTCAGTTGTGCAAAACCATTGAGAGCAGCCGTGTGACATATCAAAGAGCCGATCCATTGTTCTTTGTGGCGTCCATCGATCCATTCCATTCCTTGTCCGAATCTTGAGAGAGACATACGTCCAGCAAGAGCCGGATCCATATCTATCTTCCTAACCGACCTTGGCATCTTGTTGAGAGAGACATACGTCCAGCAGCAGATCCCATCCGCCAATCTACTCTTTCTCTATCTTATATTTTAGATTTCATTCATCCAAACCATAAAAACCAAAAGAATCATATCTTGTTTCTGTTCTTGTTCCTATTGAAAATAAGTTCATATTTGTTTCAGGTACGAACACAAGCAAGAGGCAACCCGGCCGGTACCATCCATCCGAGGCAAGGCTGAACCGCGGAACGGCCATCCGTCCGTCCGTCCGTTCGACCCTCTGACCCGTGCCTACAACACACAGGACATCCATGTGTGTCCGTCAGCACACACAGGACGTCCGTGTGTGTCTATGTGTGTCCGTCAGCACACACGGGACGTCCGTGGCTGTCCATCAGTACACATATCAGCGCGCTGGTCCTTGGACTCAGCACGCTGGCCCTTCCCGTGGACTGTTTGGGTGATTTTGGCCCACGTGGGCTGTCTGTTCAGTACACACATGACGTCTGTTGGTGTCCGTCAGCACACACAGGATGTCCGTATGTGTCCGTCAGCACACACAGGACGTCCGTGGCTGTCCGTGTGTGTTTGTGTGTGTCCGTAAGCACAGACAGGACATCCGTGGCTGTCCATCAGTACACATATCAGCACATTGGTCCTTGGATTCAGCACGCTGACTCTTCCCGTGGAATGTTCGGGTGATTTTGTCCCTTGTGGGCTGTCTGTTGAGTACACACAGGACGTCTGTGGGTGTCCGCTAGCACACACAGGACGTCTATGGCTGTCTGTGTGTGTCCGTGTGTGTCCGTCAGCACACACAGGACGTCCGGGGCTGTCCGTGTGTGTCCGTCAGCACACACAGCATACTGTCCATCAGTACACATATCAGCATGTTGGTCCTTGGACTCAGCACGTTGACCCTTCCCGTGGACTGTTCGGGTGATTTTGGCCCACGTGGGCTGTCTTGTCTGTACCCTCAGGACGTCCGTGGGTGTCCACCAGCACACACAGGATGTCCGTGGCTGTCCGTGTGTGTATGTGTGTGTTCCTCTGTGTCTGTCAGCACACATAGGACGTCCGTGGCTATCCATCAGTACACATATAAGCACCTTGGTCCTTGGACTCAGCAAGCTGGCCCTTCTCGTGGACTGTTTAGGTGATTTTGGCCCACGTGGGCTGTCTGTTCAGTACACATGACGTCCGTGGGTGTCCGCCAGCACAAACATGACGTCTGTGGCTTTCTGTGGCTGTCCGTCAGCACACATAGGACGTCTGTGGCTGTCTGTGTGTGTCTGTGTGTGTCTGTGGCTGTCCGCCAGCACACACAAGACGTCCGTGTGTGTCCATCAACACACACAAGACGTCCGTGTGTGTCTGTCTGCACACACAGGACGTCCGTCGCTGTCCATCAGTACACATCAGCACACTGGTCCTTGGACTCAGCACACTGGCCCTTCCCGTGGATGGTTCGGGTGATTTTTGCCCACGTGGGCTGTCTGTTCAGTACACACAGGACAGCTGTGGGTGTCCATCAGCACACACAGGACGTCCGTGGGTGTTTGTCAGTACACACAGGACATCCGTGGCTGTCCGTGTGTGTCCGTCAGAACACACATGACGTCTGTGGCTGTCCATCAGTACACATATCAGCACATGAAGTCTGTTGCTGTGCATCAGTACACGCTAACCCTTCCCGTGGACTGTTCGGGTGATTTTGGCCCATGTGGGCTTTCTGTTCAGTACACACAGGAGGTCCATGGGTGTCTGTTAGCAGTCAGCACACACAGGACGTCTGTGGGTGTCTGTCAGCACACACAGAACGTCTGTGTGTGTCTGTCAGCACACACAGGACGTCCGGGGCTGTCTGTGTGTGTCCGTGTGTGTCCGTCAGCACACACAGGACGTCTGTGGCTGTCCATCAGTACACATATAAGCATGTTGGTCCTTGGACTCAGCACGCTGACCCTTCCCGTGGACTGTTCGGGTGATTTTGGCCCACGTGGGCAATCTGGTCAGTACACACAGGACGTCTGTGGGTGTCCGCCAGCACACATAGGACGTCTGTGGCTGTCCGTGTGTGTCCGTCTGTGACCGTCAGCACACACAGGACATCCATGTCTGTCCATCAGTTCACATATCAGCACGTTGGTTCTTGGACTCCGCACGCTGGCCCTTCCCGTGGACTGTTTGGGTGATTTTGGCCCACGTGGGCTGTCTGTTCAGTACAAACAGGACGTCCGTGGGTGTCCACCAACGCACACAGGACGTCTATGGCTGTCCGTGGCTGTCCGTCAACACACACAGGACGTTCGTGGCTGTCAGTGGCTGTCCGTCAGCACACACAGGACGTCCATGTGTGTCCGTCAGCACACACAGGACGTCCGTGTGCGTCTCTGTGTGTCCATCAGCACACACGGGTCATCCGTGGCTGCCCATCAGTACACATATTAGAACGCTGGTCCTTGGACTCAGGACGCTGGCCCTTCCCGTGGACTGTTTGGGTGATTTTGGCCCACGTGGGCTGTCTGTTCAGTACACACATGACGTCTGTTGGTGTCCGTCAGCACACACAGGATTTCCGTGTGTGTCCGTCAGCACACACAGGACGTCCGTGACTTTCCGTGTGTGTCTGTGTGTGTCCGTCAGCACACACAGGACGTCCGTGGCTGTCCATCAGTACACATTGGTCCTTGGATTCAGCACGCTGACCCTTCCCGTGGACTGTTCGGGTGATTTTGTCTCTGTTGAGTACACACAGGACTTCTGTGGGTGTCCGCTAGCACACACAGGACGTCCGTGGCTGTCTGTGTGTGTCCGTGTGTGTCCGTCTGTGGCCGTCAGCACACACAGGACGTTCGTGGCTGTCCATCCACATATCAGCACGTTGGTCCTTGGACTCAGCACGCTGGCCCTTCCCGTGGACTGTTTGGGCCATTTTGGCCCACGTGGGCTGTCTGTTCAGTACACACAGGACGTCCGTGGGTGTCCGCCAGCACACAAAGGACATTTGTGGCTGTCCGTGACTGCCCGTCAGCACACACAGGACATCTGTGGCTTTCCGTGTGTGTCTGTGGGTGTCCCCCAGCATACACAGGACGTTCGTGGCTGTCCGTGGCTGTCTGTCATCACACACAGGACGTCAGTGTGTGTCAGTCAGCACACACAGGACGTCCGTGTGTGTGCGTGTGTGTCCGTCAGCACACACAGGACGTCTGTGGGTGTCCTTCAGCACACACAGGACGTCCGTGGTTGTCCATCAGTACACATATCAGCATGCTGGCCCTTCCCTTGCACTGTTCGGGTGATTTTGGCCCATGTGGGCTGTCTGTTCAGTACACACAGGACGTCCGTGGGTGTTCGTCAGCACACACAGGACGTCCGTGGGTGTCCGTCAGCACACACAGGACATCCTTGGCTGTATGTGTGTGTCCGTGTGTGTCCGTGTGTGTCCATCAGCACACACATGACGTTAGTGGCTGTCCATTAGTACACATATCAGCACGTTGGTCCTTGGGCTCAACACGCTGGCCCTTCCCGGGGACTGTTTGGGTGATTTTGGCCCACGTGGGCTGTCTGTTCAGTACACACAGGACGTCAGTGGGTGTCCGCCAGCACACACAGGACGTCCAGGGTTGTCCATGGCTGTCTGTCAGCACACATAGGACGTCCGTGACTGTCCGTGTGTGTCCGTCCGCACACACCAGGACGTCCTTGGGTGTCTGTCAGCACACACAGGACATCTGTGTGTGTCCGTCAGCACACACAGGACGTCCGTGGCTGTCCATGTGTGTCTGTGTGTGTCCGTCAGCACACACAGGACGTCCATGGCTGTCCATCAGTATACATATCAGCACGTTGGTCCTTGGACTTAGCACGCTGGCCCTTCTCGTGGACTTTTTGGGTGATTTTGGCCCACGTGGGCTGTCTACTCAGTACACAGAGGACGTCCAAGGGTGTCCGCCAGCACACACAGGACGTCCGTGGCTGTCCATGGCTGTCCATCAGCACACACAGGACGTCCGTGGCTGTCCGTGTGTGTCCTTTTGTGTCCGTGTCTGTCCGTCAGAACACACAGGACGTCCGTGGCTGTCCATCAGTACACATATAAGCATGGTGGTCCTTGGACTCAGCACGTTGACCCTTCCCTCTGGGTCACAGGCCCCTACAACCTCATCAGTGTAAATGGTAGCCAAAAAGACCTCACAACCATTTCCAAGTATCCGTTCTACTTGGACTGCTGAAACCACCAAACTACAAGAGGTTGGCTTAATTCCTTGGTACTTAATCGGGGGTCCAAACTCGTTCTCAAGTTGCACCCTTCCCCGGTGACAATCTAGAGTTGCCCGATACTTTCCCAACCAGTCCATGCCAAAGATCACTTCATGATGCTTGAGGGGGACAACAATCAGATCTATAGGCATCGGCTTATCCAAGATCACCACACGGATGTCCTTAACCAGACCGAGTGAGTTCATAACTTGTCCTACTCACTCGTTCAGGACCGTCCCATGTTCCATACTGGCACAAACCTTTTCCAATCATACTTGGACTCACAAAACTATGTGTAGCTCCAGTATCAAATATTGTGTTTCCACACCACCGATCATTAAGTACTTAGATGAGTAGGATATCGGTTTGATCACACATTTGGAAAATGTCCCATACCATTCTCCAAAGCATCACACATCTGTGAATGTCCCATACCATTCACAAAAGTGTTTATAGTATACCTCAATCCTCATCATACGAAGATACTTAACATCGTGTTTCCAATTCCTCTTGGAATTGATCCATTCCATTCACTCAATCTTAAGGAATCCTACCTTGACTTACACTGAGTCCAAGGTGATCCATCTGATCACAAACCCACTCATGTACTAGCCATGTAGCGTCTCCCTTAGACTAACATGTACATTGCATATGCTCACTTGTTTTGAACGGCCACCAAGGGATAACATTTACCTCCAAGAGAGTGCTGCACGTTTCTTTCAACCTAAGCCACTCTCTGGTCCATGTTACTTCCCTTGTCCAGGTCGTCCATACAAAGATCTTGCATTGCGTCCATAAACTAACCTTTATGTTTTCAGGGTCTTTCCGTGGAAGACTGTATCTTGGCTAAACCGGCTCATGTTGGAACTTCCCCATTCACAAGCATGAAACCCAATCTTACCTCAACTCTCGCTTGGCTCACCAAAGCTAAAGTTCCAAGTCATCATAGTTTTCAGAAATAATTTCGGTTTGGAACTCAGCATCCTTGAGCTCTGTCCGTAACAGGATCAAGCATGCTCTGATACCAACTTGTAAGACCCGATCCTGGCCGACAAGGCCGCGGTCGATGCCTCACGTCGCTCGGTCGATACCCTGACCGAACCTCGCAAAATTTTCGCCCTTTATTTAAAACATCGCCCATTGGCGAGGGCTAACTCAGATCTTAGCTCAAGACTACCATAGTCTTTCCTAGCTTAGATAAATACAACACATACGCAGCGGAATAATATCATCATCCATTGGTCTATAACCAATCAAATACTTGTCCGGTCGAATCACCTCAGCTAATTGTTAGTATACTCAACTATCAGCTAGCTCCAAGGTTGATTCTGAACACGAACCAAGTCATACAAATCTGAGGTTCCATTTCCCTAACCATTCTATCTAGATCTATGCAACATTTCTAGATCATACCTTTGCCACATCCACGGAGCTTGTTAGCTCATCAGCCCAGCTACTCTAGCTGAATGAACTCATAGACCAGCTGATCGAGCTGTCACACTCGAACTGAGCTAGGACCGAGCTATGGCCAGCTGCCATATACTGCATCCAGCTCCTTTACACACAGAAAACAACTCCCTTAGGTACTTAGTCATTCAGCCGACAATCCCCGCAGACATAAGTAACCCTTGAGAAGTCTTCAAACAGCTAAGGACATGCATCTGGCCCTTACAGGCTCATGCACTGTCCCACATCCTTTTGCCTTATCAACTTATGATACCAAGTCCAGCTCATGGAATAACAACGCCCATCAGATCCTGAGTCAATCAACCAACCACCCCACATGACCCAGAACTGATGAGTCTTCACACGTACCTAACCGGCCATGGAACCATGTCCCAACGAAGCCGATCAGTCCTCCTCTTACCACCGGTGCATCCTTTGATCAATCAGATCAGACACCTTGATCCAGAACCTATGGATCAGGTCATCCATCCTTGCCAAAGATCAGATTACACACGGCCTTCTTTAGATAAACACACCAGCCCCATACTTGTGGTCCATGCCACTTAGTACTGGCCTTACTCGCCTCCACGGCTTGCTGCTGGTTCCAAATGAATTGGACCTTGCACCCCACATGGTTCCTCATGTACAAGGATCCCCATGGGTCTCCTCCATGATTCGGATCATTGATTCACACCATGATCAGAACTAACACACACACCATGATCCACCATGGATCACTATCCAATGAGTGGCCTCTAACTTCAATCCCACATGGATGAGTTAGATCAACTAAGATCCGCCCCTTATCTCAGGGTCCTGGATCCTTAGTTTACATCACAACATATGGTCTTCAAGGGGCGTGCCATACTTGGCCTTAACCGCACCACAAGAGACAGAAACATAACCTTGAAAGTAATTATAAAATCCGTTACCTTATACATGATCTGATTAGATCAAGTGCCTTTCCTTATTATGTTCGGCCATGCTCCTCCAGTGCACGCCTCTATCAATCCTTATCACATACCTCCTGTATTGATAAGATCCATTCATGGGTCGCACCCCTGATCCCTTCCATGGAACTTCCATGAACCCAGTTTCTACACTGCATCCACCTTCAAGGCTATTCATGCCATTGTGAGGGAAGTCCGGCCTTCTTCCTTCTCTCCTGGGTATTTGCGTGTGTTCCCAAGATACAGGGGAAGCCTAGGACGTGTTCATCCGTGGTGAAGACCTACCACAGGGTCGTTCATAACTCCCCTTGCACTTCCATGAAACTGCCCTCCCACACACCTCTCTCCTCAAGGCTGTCTTGGCCTTTGGGAATGAATTCCGGTCATCTACCTTCTTTCCTAACCATTTGCGAGTGTTCTCATGCCCTGTAGGATGCTTTGGGTGATAACATCACGGATGAAAACCACCAGAAAGTCGTTCATAACTTCCCCCCTTGATCTCTCCCAAAACTGCCTCTTTATGACCTTCACACCACCATGGGTCTTGGATTGGGAATCCGACCAACTCTCTGTCTTTTCTCTGTGTTTCTTTTTGTTTCAGGGTGTAGGAGGAAGCCCTGGCGTGCCTGCAAAGGCACGGACTTCCCTGCCTTTTATAGAAAAAGGGGCAGTTACCTTACCAAAGGTTGCACCCTTTCGGTATCATTTCTGGCCATTGATTTAATCAATGGTCCAGATCATACCCATTCGCCTCAGGCAGTTTCCAGACGCCCTGGGCTTGCCAATCCACTCCTGGACAAGTACAAACAACCCCACACGGATTGCCCAAGCTCCTGGCTCAATCCCAAGAGCCAACCAGCCCATCGGTACACCCGGGTCGCCCACATGGCCCGGCCACTGTCCAGACCCGGCCCAACTGCCCATGACTTGAACACTCAGTCCAGCTGAGTTGAGCTGATCCCCAGCTGACCCAGCTGAGTGAGCTAGACCATCCAGCTCAGGGAGATGACCTACACTTCAGTGAGCTACATTGAGCTGCACTACACTTCACCTAGCTGGTCGAGCTTGCTTACTGCATCGCCCAACTATTATACACTGTGTCCAGCTTGCTTCCTTTATCTTCTTCAATTCATCTAAGTCCCTTGGTGTATTTCCAGACCTATACTTAGTTCTCCCATGCTCCATTCTGATCACCCACTTCAATCGAGCTTCACCTGGATCTCTTCCAGCTACGAGCTCGCTTGTCCAGCTCCTTTGATCTTGCATCTGCCTTATTTTGGATAAGTTCCAGCTACCTGATTCCCTTAACCACGTTTTGGACCATGACACGCTTGTCTTTAGGTCATGTGACCTGACTGGTGCGTCTCCTCGCACTAAAGTCTGTCCGGACGATCCTATCCAGGATCGGGGACATGACAAGTCTCCCCCACTTAGGATGGATTCGTCCTCGAATCCTGTGGTGTTGCCGTCTTGTCTGAAGACAAAAGATTCCAACCGAATTCTTTGCATCCAGAACATAGAGCATGCTCGATTGGTTCTTCTTAACCAATTCGTTGCATCTCCCTCCTTGTCCCTCCTCACTGATCACGTCTTGATCACCATCTACACAAGTCTCCCCCCACTTGATAGAGATTTTACCCAAAATCTTATCAAGTGATCCATCAAGCACCCATACAAAGACATGACTTGTGTCACTGACCCAACTCTCCAGGTTGCGTTCCTAGTAGACACCAAGTCCATGTAGAACACTTTAGTTCCATGACTAGATCAAATTCAGTCGCTAGGAACATACTGCGTACTCAAGTCTTAGAAGATTCAACCAATCTCAAAGCCACTCTATGCACCAGCCAAGTCCTAGCGAACATGTTCCAATCTTTAGGTTGATCACTCTACCATGAGTCCTAACAGATTGTTTTGTTCCCTTAAGTCCTTCCCGGACAATAAGGTTTATGATTCCAGCCCCCAATTACTGGATCATTCCTTAACCAGCCACAGCCTCTCCCAGCTTGGCCATATTGCCATCTTAGCCCTTACAAGACTAAACCGCCTCAACTTGACTTCTGTCCAAACTGGACTTTGTCATATTTTGATCCTGGTCCATTTAGGACGTGATCATATTCCAGTCCTGGTCCACTCAGGGACTAGACCGTTACACCCCGACCATAGGTCCATCTCCGAGTAGGTCATGTCCTGATCCTCATCCTTTGACGGACTTGATCATATTGCGGTTCTGGTCCACTCCAGGACTTAACCGTCTCACCCCAACCATAGGTCAATCTCCGACTTGGTTGTGCTGCGATCCTCATCCCTCACTAGACTTGATCGACTTCAGCTCAGCCATCTTAGCTGGTGCCATTCTATATGGACTTTTAGATAATGGGGACGTTCCAGGTTCCAATTCAATGATGAATGGGTCAGCCCTATCAGGGGGAATACCCTGTAGTGCCCCAAACATTTCCTGAAATTCCCGAACCAACGGTATACCCTCTGGGTCACAGGCCCCTACAACCTCATCAGTGTAAATGGTAACCAAAAAGGCCTCACAACCATTTCCAAGTATCCGTTCTACTTGGACTGCTGAAACCACCAAACTACAAGAGGTTGGCTTGATTCCTTGGTACTTAATCGGGGTCCAAACTCGTTCTCAAGTTGCACCCTTCCCCGGTGACAATCTAGAGTTCCCCGATACTTTCCCAACCAGTCCATGCCCAAGATCACTTCATGATGCTTGAGGGGGACAACAATCAGATCTATAGGCATCGGCCTATCCAAGATCACCACAGGGATGTCCTTTACCAGACCGAGTGAGTTCATAACTTGTCCTACTCACTCGTTCAGGACCGTCCCATGTTCCATACTGAAACAAACCTTTTCCAATCATACTTGGACTCACAAAACTATGTGTAGCTCCAGTATCAAATAATGTGTTTCCACACCACCGATCATTAAGTACTTAGATGAGTAGGATCTCGGTTTGATCACACATTTGGAAAATGTCCCATACCATTCTCCAAAGCATCACACATCTGTGAACGTCCCATACCATTCACAAAAGTGTTTATAGTATACCTCAATCCTCATCATACTAAGATACTTAACATCGTGTTTCCAATTCCTCTTGGAATTGATCCATTCCATTCACTCAATCTTAAGGAATCCTACCTTGACTTACACTGAGTCCAAGCTGATCCATCTGATCATAAGCCCACTCATGTACTAGCCATGTAGCGTCTCCCTTAGACTAACATGAACATTGCATATGCTCACTTGTTTTGAACGGCCACCAAGGGATAACATTTACCTCCAAGAGAGTGCTGCACGTTTCTTTCAACCTAAGCCACTCTCTGGTCCATGTTACTTCCCTTGTCCAGGTCGTCCATTCAAAGATCTTGCATTGCGTCCATCATCCAATCCGTCTACTATTCCCAAATAACTAGATAAACTAACCTTTATGTTTTCAGGGTCTTGCTGTGGAAGAGTGTATCTTGGCTAAGCCGGCTCATCTTGGAACTTCCCCATTCACAAGCATGAAACCCAATCTTACCTCAACTCTCGCTTGGCTCACCAAAGCTAAGGTTCCAAGTCATCATAGTTTTCAGAAATAATTTCGGTTTGGAACTCAACATCCTTGAGCACTGTCCGTAACAGGATCAAGCATGCTCTGATACCAACTTGTAAGACCCGATCCTGGCCGACTAGGCCACGGTCGATGCCTCACGTCGCTCGGTCGATACCCTGACCGAACCTCTCAAAATGTTTGCCCTATATTTAAAACATCTCCCATAGGCGAGGGCTAACTCAGATCTTAGCTCAAGACTACCATAGTCTTTCCTAGCTTAGATCAATACAACACATACGCAGCGGAATAATATCATCATCCATTGGTCTATAACCAATCTAATACTTGTCCGGTCGAATCACCTCAGCTAATGGTTAGTATACTCAACTACCAGCTAGCTCCAAGGTTGATTCTGAACACGAACCAAGTCATACAAATCTGAGGTTCCGTTTCCCTAACCATTCTATCTAGATCAATGCAACATTGCTAGATCATACCTTTGCCACATCCACGGAGCTTGTTAGCTCATCGGCCCAGCTACTCTAGCTGAATGAACTCATAGACGAGCTGATCGAGCTGTCACACTCGTACTGAGCTAGGACCGAGCTATGGCCAGCTGCCATATACTGCGTCCAGCTCCTTTACACACACAAAACAACTCCCTTAGGTACTTAGTCATTCAGCCAACAATCCCCACAGACATAAGTAACCCTTGAGAAGTCTTCAAACAGCTAAGGACATGCATCTGGCCCTTACCGGCTCATGCACTGTCCCACATCCTTTTGCCTTATCAACTTATGATACCAAGTCCAGCTCATGGAATAACAACGCCCATCAGATCCTGAGTCAATCAACCAACCACCCCACATGAACCAGAACTGATGAGTCTTCACACGTACCTAACAGGCCATGGAACCATGTCCCAACGAAGCCGATCATTCCTCCTCTTACCACCGGTGCATCCTTTGATCAATCAGATCAGACACCTTGATCCATCACCTATGGATCAGGTCATCCATCCTTGCCAAAGATCAGATTACACACGGCCTTCTTTAGATAAACACACCGGCCCCATACTTGTGGTCCATGCCACTTAGTACTAGCCTTACTCGCCTCCACGGCTTGCTGCTGGTTCCATGATCTAAGTTAGCTCTCGCCCATGTGTCTCCTCCATGATTCGGATCATTGATTCACACCATGATCAGAACTAACACACACACCATGATCCAACATGGATCACTATCCAATGAGTGGCCTCTAACTTCCATCCCACATGGATGAGTTAGATCAACTAAGATCTGCCCCTTATCTCAGGGTCCTGGATCCTTAGTTTACATCACAACATATGGTCTTCAAGGGGCGTGCCATACTTGGCCTTAACCGCACCACAAGAGACAGAAACATAACCTTGAAAGTAATTATAAAATCAGTTACCTTATACATGATCTGATTAGATCAAGTGCCTTTCCTTATTATGTTCGGCCATGCTCCTACAGTGAACACGTCTATCAGTACTTATCACATACCTCCTGTATTGATAAGATCCATTCATGGGTCGCACCCCTGATCCATTCGATGGAACTTCCATGAAACCAGTTTCTACACTGCATCCACCTTCAAGGCTATTCATGCCATTGTGAGGGAAGTCCGGCCTTCTCCCTTCTCTCCTGGGTATTTGCGTGTGTTCCCAAGATACAGGGGAAGCCTAGGACGTGTTCATCCGTGGTGAAAACCTACCACAGGGTCGTTCATAACTCCCCTTGCACTTCCATGAAACTGCCCTCCCACACACCTCTCTCCTTAAGGCTGTCTTGGCCTTTGGGAATGAATTCCGGTCATCTACCTTCTTTCCTCACCTTTTGCGTGTGTTCTCACGGATGCTTTGGGTGATAACATCACGGATCAAAACCACCAGAAAGTCGTTCATAACTTCACCCCTTGATCTCTCCCAAAACTGCCTCTTTATGACCTTTACACCACCATGGGTCTTGGATTGGGAATCCGACCAACTCTCTGTCTTTTCTCTGTGTTTCTTTGTGTTTCAGGGTGTAGGAGGAAGCCCTGGCGTGCCTGCAAAGTCACGGACTTGCCTGCCTTTTATAGAAGAAGGGGCAGTTAGCTTTCCAAAGGTTGCACCCTTTCGGTATCATTTCTGGCCATTGATTTAATCAATTGTCCAGATCATACCTATTCACCTCAGGCAGTTTCCAGACGCCCTGGGCTTGCCAATCCACTCCTGGACAAGTCCAAACAAGCCCACACGGATTGCCCAAGCTCCTGGCTCAATCCCAAGAGCCAAACAATCCCATACGGTACACCCGGGTCGCCCACATGGCCCGGCCACTGTCCAGACCCGGCCCAACTGCTCATGACTTGAACACTCAGTCCAGCTGAGTTGAGCTGATCCCCAGCTGACCCAGCTGAGTGAGCTAGACCATCCAGCTCAGGGAGCTGAACTACAGTTCAGTGAGCTACATTGAGCTGCACTACAGTTCACCTAGCTGGTTGAGCTTGCTTACTGCATCGCCCAGCTGTTATACACTGTGTCCAGCTTGCTTCCTTTATCTTCTTCAATTCTTCTATGTCCCTTGGTCTATTTCCATACCTATACTTAGTTCTCCCATGATCCATTCTGATCACCCACTTCAATCGAGCTTCACCTGGATCTCGTCCAGCTACCAGCTCGCTTGTCCAGCTCCTTTGAGCTTGCATCTGCCTTAATTTGGTTAAGTTCCAGCTACCTGATTCCCTTAACCACGTTTTGGACCATGACACGCTTGTTTTTAGGTCATGTGACCTGACTGGTGCGTCTCCTCGCACTAAAGTCTGTCCGGGCGATCCTATCCAGGATCGGGGAAATGACAGAACTTAGAATGGATTAAATGATTAGAAAAGGGGGGTCTTATGTAGGGACCCTATGTATTGGTGGTGTGGAAACACACGTACTGTTTGATACTGGAGCTACACACAGCTTTGTGAGCCCAGATATGATCGGAAAAGGGTTGTTCCAGATGGAAACGGAGGATGATCCTTGCATAGTGAATGCGGCCGGTGGGCAAGTAATGCATTCATTAGGGAGAGTAAAGGATATCCCAATAGTGATCCAGGATAGAGTTATGCCTATGGATCTGGTTGTGGTCTGCCTTAAGAATCATGAGGTGATATTAGGCATGGACTGGCTTGGAAAGAACCTGGCCACTCTGGACTGTCACAGAGGAAGGGTGCAGTTTAAGAGTGGGTGTGGGTGTCCGCCAGCATGATGTTAGGAGTTTTCAAGGCTCCTAAGACAAATGTTGTAGTATAAATGATTGTCGAACCAGTTCTGAGGGATATCAAAGCACCGAGAATGCAAGTACTCACTTAATCTAAGTGCAACCAATGATTTAGATGGGTTTTAAGCTATGACTAAAACTAAAAAGCAATGACAGAATGATACTTTCTTAACTAAGGGAAAAGAGAACTCATGGGCATAGGGATTAGACCTTGGGTGATCAAGTATCGAACTAAGGATGGCAAATGATCAATCAAACTATCAACCTTAAGCCTAGACACAATTCTAAGCAAGCTCTATGTCTAGATGAATGCTCATTTGCTAACATATCTCAAACATCAAATGTCTTTGGTTGAATAATATGAAAGCAATCATTACTAACAAGTCTATTAGCTATCTTAGCATCTTTAACAACAAATGTCTTTGGCAAAGTATACTAAAAGCCTAGGAGAGTTGTCTCGGGCATTTCATCGAACACCTTTCGGGTGAGAAATGCCTAAGGATCAACTTTTGAGTGGCCAACTCAGAAGATGCATTATGATTACTCTACTAGCAAGGAAATATGAATGATCTACACTAAAACATCCTAGCTCTAACCTAATCACCCTTAATCTCCCTAACCCATGAATTCAAAAGGTGATTACTCACTAATCTCCATGATTCCTCTTAAACCCATATTGGATTTCAGATTAATCATGTAGAGAAATAGATAAGAAATCAACAAGAACACAAGAACATAACAATCAAAATCCAAGAGATGAACTTCTCCAGAGAGTTCTTGTGTATTTCTCAATAGATCAAAAGATAATCTGCCTGGTGGCTACAAAAGATGTTTAAAACATAGGTTTTTCAAGTGCAAAACGTCCAAAATAAATTGCAAAAAGGTCCCTGAGAAATCATGATTTTCGGCAGCAAAATAACGCGGAGCGACTTGCAGGTGTCGCTCCGGGAAGTCGCTCCAGGGCCGATTTTTGGTGTCTCCGGGCGAGAGGTCGCGAGCGACTTTGGTGTGTCGCTCCAACGGGTCGCTCTGGATCGGGAGCGACCTTGGTAGGTCGCTCTGAGAGGTCGCTCCAGGCTTCGCTTCGTGTCGTCTCGCCATAGAGACGCGAGCGACCTCGGGGCGTCGCTCTGGGCAAGTCGCTCTGGGGGGTTCTTTGGAGCGAGCTCATGACGTCGCTGCGGAACCTCGCTCCCATGCTCTGCTCGTCCAATGATCACCTATTTCACGTCCTTTAAGCTCCAAATGCATCCAAATGTCCCCAAGAACTCCATGTGGCACTCCAACACCTAATAAGGACAATGAATGCAAAATGCAACCTAGACATGGCTAAATCCTAATCTATATGATGAAAATGCTCATGGATGAATGGATAAAACAATGTAAATATGCAAGATATCAACTCCCCCAAACTTGTTCTTTACTTGTCCACAAGTGAACTTTCTAGAACTCATAGGGAGAGAGGTTGAAGGTGGGAGCACATAGCCAAAAGAAACACAACTAGCACACTCTCTTATTACACTCTAGCTTCTCTAGGCCTATCTTAACTCTTTTTGTTCTTACACTCATCATCAAGCATCCACACATTCAAATCAACCAACTCTCACATTCATTAAGCACAAAACATCAGGTGAATTCTTGCAAATGGTCAGTTGGTCCAAGTCATTTGGTTGGGTAAGGGAAGGCTTTTATTCAAGTGATTCAAGAGGTTCAAAACATATGATCTTTAAGGTGGTTTACTCTCGAAACAAGTAGCCTTGACATTGCACATAATATATCTAAGAAAGGGATCAACTCATGCATACAATGCTCAATCTCCATTGTTCTACCCTTTTCCCAAACATACAATTACACAATCATTCCCAAATGTCAAACCCAACTCACATCTCTCACCAAAAGATCCTAAGAACTTTAACTCCTTCTCTTTGAAATCTACAAGGGATTTTTCACAACCTCAAAACATTTCTTAGCTCCTAACAACTTTGCTAGCCCCTTTTTCTCTTTTTTTTTTTTTTTCTTTTTCTTTTCTCTTTTTTTTCGTTTTTTTTTTTTTTTTTTTTTTTTTTTAGGTTGGGGGCCAAGACTTTCAAAACTTGAGCTAGAGGCTTCTCTACTTATCCCAATAAAACAATTCACTTAAGCACAAAGAGTCTATTCTTTTTCTTTTTCATTTCTCCCAAATCATAATCACAACACTCACCCCCCACCTATAGCTAGACAATAGAGTGCCCAATCTAGCAAGAATGAAGATCAAGCATTGTCGTTCCCGATACTCTCAACATTATGCACATGTAAGACTTTCCGAAAAAGGCCTCACTCATCAAACAATGAAAGCTTAAAAGGAGGAAAGGTTTTGGGAGTGGTCTACCACTAGAGTTTGTCAAAAAAAATTGGCATAAAAGATGTGACAACTCAAGTGTGTATAGCCATGACTCAGTACACAAGGGACCATGAGCAAGAAGCATTAAGTTCGTTCAGTTCAAATAAGGTTGTAGTTGGCTTCAAAGACTGAGTTTCAGCAATCAACAAGTTTCAGGAAGAGTTTTCAAGGCTCGAAACATACAAGTCTTTTTGAGAGGTGCAAAAGCTACTCAGGTGCAACGTAGTGTTCTTTACAAGGCATTTAAAATCATTGCTCCCAATGCAAGTGAATGCAACCTATATGCTCTAGACTCTCCTAGAAATGCAAATGATGCAAACTAAATGATTGTTTTTTTTTTTTTTTTTTTAATATGCAAATAGGTATGCAATGCATGACTCAATGAAACAACATCAAAGCAAACATGATCAAATACTTGGTACCTCCCCCAAACTTGAGTTACACAGTCTCTGTGTTGTCAAGTAGAGAGAGATACCGAAAAGAAGACTAATATGCAAAAATGAAATGGTATATACAAGGGAGTGTGGTGGTTTACCTTCTATAGGGAATGAGTAGAGGGAGATGATCCCTCCTCGTCGTCCTCAGGTGGTAACTCTTCAAGGTGCTCATCAGCAGGAGTATCCATCTCTTCAATGTAGAAGGCTTGCCCGAACACAGTTGGTTTCCTCATTTTCCCTTGATGTCAAAGTGGAGGATGTTCTCTTTACCCAAATGGAGATCAATCGTGCCTTCCTTCACATTAACAATAGCTCCTGCTGTAGCTAAGAATGGCCTTCCTAGAATTAATGGGTCTTGAGCCTCCTCACCCATCTCAAGCACCACAAAATCTGTAGGTATCTCATACCTTCCAATCTTCACAGGGAGGTCCTCTAAGATGCCCACAGGATACTTCACTGAACGATCAGCTAACACCAGAGAGAGTCTACACTTCTTGTACTGAGTGAATCCAAGCTTCTTTGCAACAGACAAAGGCATCAAGCTGACACTAGCTCCCAAATCGCAGAGACTTTTCTCAAATACCATAGGTCCAAGAGCACAAGGTAGTGTGAAGCTTCCTGGATCCTCTAATTTCTCTGGAACATCAAGCCTCTGGATGATGGCATTGCACTCATGGGTAAGAATCATCATGCCTTCCATCTCCTTCTTCTTTGCAGCTACAACATCTTTCAGGAACTTGTTGTATTGAGGAATCAACATGAAAGCATCGATGATGGGCATTGCAACCTGAGCTTCACTCATTTGCTTCTCAAACAGAGCCTTGTACTTCTCTAGCAGCTGCCTCTTGAATCTACCAGGGAATGGAAGTTTGGGTTCATAGGGAGGAGGAACAAAAGAACTTTCACTTGCTGGAGTAACAACTTCACCATCCTTTACTGTCTTCTTCTCTTCTCCAACCTTTCCCTTACCTTTGGCTTCCACTATCTTCTCCAAGATCTCGTCATTGATCTTCTCATCAACAATCACCACTTCATCATCTATGTTGATGGCAACCCCCTCACCTAGTTTCTCAGCATCCTTGGTGAGGGTTTTAGGAGGTAACTGCTTACCACTCCTAAGGGTGATAGCTTTGGCCTCCTTGGGGTTTTGGTCAGACTTTCCAGGTAGAGATCCTTGCTGGCGATTCTGGTGAGTGTTCATGGAAGCAAACTGATTCTCTAAATTCCTGACTGTAGAAGCAAGGTGTGAGAATTTGTTGTTGAGCTCATTGTAGCTCCCATCAATCTTGGTATGAAGGTTCTTCAACTCATAACCAACATGCTTCTCACTTCTAGTCTGAGACTCCAAGATTTGTTTCAGTAAGGTATCAGTGCTGCTCTCTTGAGGAGCAGAGGAACCAGACGAGGGGTTTTGCTGAGGCTGATAGCTGCCTTGCTGGTTGTTTCTTGGCGGATAGCCACTCTGTTGGTTGTTTGGATAGGATTTCTGTTGGTAGTTGTTGTACTGAAAGTTGGGCTCCTTTTTGTACCAGCTACCATTGTTGTTGATGAAACACAACTCCTCTTGACCTTCCAAACCCTCAACCTCATTGACAGCAAGTGGATCTTCCTGCTTGGAGTTACCAACAAACTTCAGCTGCTCTTGGGTGGCTTTTTCAGCAATGAGTAGGTCGATCTTGTCTTCCAAAGCTTTGATCTCTTTCCTCGTCTGCTTATCATCTGTTCTACTGCCTCTGTCGTGGTCTCCACTGTAGACTGCATCACTCTTTACCATGTTGTCAACCAGCTCTTCTGCATCCTCCTCAGTTCTCCCCAAGAAGAACCCATTGCTAGCTGTATCCAGTCTGGCTCTGTACTTAGGAAGAGCACCACGGTAGAATGTGCTCAGCAAGCTCTCCTTAGAAAAGCCATGGTGTGGGCATTGAGCTTGGTAGCCCTTGAATCTCTCCCAGGCTTCACTGAAGCCTTCCAAGTTCTTCTGTTGAAAGCTGGAAATCTCGTTTCTCAGCTTAGCAGTTCTTGAAGTAGAGAAGAACTTCTCCAAGAATGCTTTCTTGCAGTCATCCCAAGTGGTGATGGAGTCACTGGGTAGAGACTTCTCCCACTGACGTGCCTTATCCCCCAAAGAGAAAGGGAATAGCTTGAGCTTTAAGGCATCTTCGGACACACCATTGGTTTTTGACAACCCACAGTAGCTGTCGAACCTGTCCAAGTGATCAAATGGATCCTCTAGAGCCAAGCCATGATACTTGTTGTTCTCGATCACGTTGAGGAGTCCTGATTTGATCTCAAAGTTGTTGGCTGCCACAGCGGGTGCTCGGATTCCCAATCTATGACCATGAATGTTGGGGCGGTCGTAAGTGCCAATGGGTCGAGCTGCTCGCTGTTGGTTTGGTGGAACGTTGTTAGCTCCATTGCAGCATCATCTGAGGTATGTCTCCCATATCAGTATCCAATCTCTGCAAGTGAGCCTGTTGCTCTTCTTCTCTTCTCTTTCTAGCACACTCTCTCTCTAAAGCTCTGATGTCTGCAGCTCTTGGAACTAGGTTTGATGGACCCCTGCTCCTCAAGTTCATACACCTGTAGATTAAAGGGAGGTGAAGAAAGAGAATCAGTAACAAAAGAAAATAAAAATGACTTAGTCTCAAGCAAGTGACTAAATCTCAATGTTTAAATCTACTCAGAATTTGGCAACGGCGCCAATTTGATGTTAGGAGTTTTCAAGGCTCCTAAGACAAATGTTGTAGTATAAATGATTGTCGAACCAGTTCTGAGGGATATCAAAGCACTGAGAATGCAAGTACTCACTTAATCTAAGTGCAACCAATGATTTAGATGGGTTTTAAGCTATGACTAAAACTAAAAAGCAATAACAGAATGATACTTTCTTGACTAAGGGAAAAGAGAACTCATGGGCATAGGGATTAGACCTTGGGTGATCAAGTATCGAACTAAGGATGGCAAATGATCAATCAAACTATCAACCTTAAGCCTAGACACAATTCTAAGCAAGCTCTATGTCTAGATGAATGCTCATTTGCTAACATATCTCAAACATCAAATGTCTTTGGTTGAATAATATGAAAGCAATCATTACTAACAAGTCTATTAGCTATCTTAGCATCTTTAACAACAAATGTCTTTGGCAAAGTATACTAAAAGCCTAGGAGAGTTGTCTCGGGCATTTCATCGAACACCTTTCGGGTGAGAAATGCCTAAGGATCAACTTTTGAGTGGCCAACTCAGAAGATGCATTATGATTACTCTACTAGCAAGGAAATATGAATGATCTACACTAAAACATCCTAGCTCTAACCTAATCACCCTTAATCTCCCTAACCCATGAATTCAAAAGGTGATTACTCACTAATCTCCATGATTCCTCTTAAACCCATATTGGATTTCAGATTAATCATGTAGAGAAATAGATAAGAAATCAACAAGAACACAAGAACATAACAATCAAAATCCAAGAGATGAACTTCTCCAGAGAGTTCTTGTGTATTTCTCAATAGATCAAAAGATAATCTGCCTGGTGGCTACAAAAGATGTTTAAAACATAGGTTTTTCAAGTGCAAAACGTCCAAAATAAATTGCAAAAAGGTCCCTGAGAAATCATGATTTTCGGCAGCAAAATAACGCGGAGCGACTTGCAGGTGTCGCTCCGGGAAGTCGCTCCAGGGCCGATTTTTGGTGTCTCCGGGCGAGAGGTCGCGAGCGACTTTGGTGTGTCGCTCCAACGGGTCGCTCTGGATCGGGAGCGACCTTGGTAGGTCGCTCTGAGAGGTCGCTCCAGGCTTCGCTTCGTGTCGTCTCGCCATAGAGACGCGAGCGACCTCGGGGCGTCGCTCTGGGCAAGTCGCTCTGGGGGGTTCTTTGGAGCGAGCTCATGACGTCGCTGCGGAACCTCGCTCCCATGCTCTGCTCGTCCAATGATCACCTATTTCACGTCCTTTAAGCTCCAAATGCATCCAAATGTCCCCAAGAACTCCATGTGGCACTCCAACACCTAATAAGGACAATGAATGCAAAATGCAACCTAGACATGGCTAAATCCTAATCTATATGATGAAAATGCTCATGGATGAATGGATAAAACAATGTAAATATGCAAGATATCACAGCACACACAGGACGTCCTGTGGCTGTCTGTGGCTGTCCGTCAGCACACACAGAACGTCCAAGGCTGTCTGTGTATGTTCGTGTGTGTCTCTGGGTGTCTGCCAGCATACACAGGACGTTCGTGGCTGTCTGTGGCTGTCAGTCAGCACACACAGGACGTCCGTGGCTGTCCATCAGTACACATATCAGCACGCTGGTCCTTGGACTCAGCATGCTGGCCCTTCCCGAGGACTGTTCAGGTGATTTCGGCCCACGTGGGCTGTCTGTTCAGTACACACAGGACATCCGTGGGTGTCCGTCATCACAGACAGGACGTCCGTGGGTCTCTGTCAGCACACACAAGACATCCGTGGCTGTCCGTGTTTGTCTGTTTGTGTCCATCAGCACACACAGGACGTCCGTGGCTGTCCATCAGTACACATATCAGCACGTTGGTCCTTGGACTCAGCATGCTGGCCCTTCCTGGGGACTGTTTGGGTGATTTTGACCCACGTGGGCTGTCTGTTCAGTACACACAGGACGTCCGTGGGTGTCCGCCAGCACACACAGGACGTTCGGGGCTGTCCGTGGCTGTCTGTCAGCACACACAGGACGTCCGTGACTGTCCATGTGTGTCCGTGTGTGTCCGTCCGCACACACAGGACGTTCGTGGCTGTCCATGTGTGTCCGTGTGTGTCCGTCAGCACACACAGGACGTCCGTGGCTGTTCATCAGTATACATATCAGCACTTTGGTCCTTGGACTTAGCACGCTGGCCCTTCTCGTGGACTGTTTGGGTGATTTTGGCCCACGTAGGCTGTCTGTTCAGTACACAGAGGATGTCCGTGGGTGTCCACCAGCACACACAGGACGTCCGTGCCTGTCCATGCTATCTGTCAGCACACACAGGACGTCCGTGGCTATCCGTGTGTGTCCGTGTCTGTCCGTCAGTAAACACAGGACGTCCGTGGCTGTCCATCAGTACACAAATCAGCACGTTGGTCCTTGGACTCAGCATGCTGACCCTTCCCGTGGACTGTTCGGGTGATTTTGGCCCGCCAGCACACACAGGACGTCTGTGGCTGTATGTGGCTGTCCGTCAGCAGACACAGGACGTCCATGGCTGTCCGTGTGTGTTCATGTGTGTCTATGGGTGTCCGCCAGCATACACAGGACGTTCGTGGCTGTCCGTGGCTGTCTGTCAACACACACAGGACGTCTGTGTCTGTCCGTCAGCACACACATGACCTCTGTGTGTGTCCGTCAGCACACACAGGACGTCCGTGGCTGTCCATCAGTACACATATCAGCACGCTGGTCCTTGGACTCAGCATGTTGGCCCTTCCCGAGGACTGTTCGGGTGATTTCGGCCCATGTGGGCTGTCTGTTCAGTACACACAGGACATCCGTGGGTGTCCGTCAGCACACACAGGACGTCTGTGGGTGTCTGTCAGCACACACAGGACATCCGTGGCTGTCCGTGTGTGTCCGTGTGTGTGTCCATCAGCACACACAAGACGTCCGTCGCTGTCCATCAGTTCCAATATCAGCACGTTGGTCCTTGGACTCAGCACGCTGGCCCTTCTCGGGGACTGTTTGTGTAAGACCCGATCCTGGCCTCTTAGGCCACGGTCGATGCCTCACGTCGCTGGGTCCACTTCCTGGCCGAACCTCTTAATTTTTGCCCTTTATTTATAAGATCACCTCAAGGCGAGAGCTAACTTAGATCTTAGCTAAAGACTTCCCTAGTCATTAATAGCCTAGATCCTTTCAACAGATACGCAGCGGATTATTCTCTAGTAAACCATTGGTCTAAAACCAATCTAACAATTGTCTGGTCGAATCACCTTAGCCTTGGTCAGTTTACTCAACTACCAATTAGCTTAAAGGTCCATCCTAAACCCAAACCAAGCCATACGATTCTGAGGTTCCATTCCCCTAAACCATTTTATCTAGATGTACATAAGTAAATGCTAGATCATACCTTTGCCAAATCTATGGAGCTTATTAGCTCATCGGTCCTCCATTGACTCAAATTGATCTTGCTTGACAGCTGGACAACGATCACTCAATGATCTTACTTAAGGTCCTTATCTTGATTCCTGCATCAAATAACTCCCCTAGGTACTTAGTCATTCAACCAACCATCCCGAAAGACCTAAGTAACCTTTGAGAAGTCTTTGAAAGGATAAGGGTTTGCATTCTCGGCTCATGCACAATCCAAAATCCTTTTGCCTTATAGGCAATAGTACCAAGTCCATATTATGGACTGACAAAGCTCATTAGATCCTAAGTCAATCAACCAACCTTCCTCACATGACTTGGAACTGATGAATCATCATCTGGCCTGATCGGCCTTGGGACATAACCCAGACAACAGATATGACTTGTTCATACCAACCGATGCATTCCTAAATCAGATTAGTTCCGACACCTTGAACCATCATCCAGAGGTCAGGTCTTCCATACTCAACCATGATCATATCTTACACGGCTTTCCATTAACAATCACACCTAGGCTTAGTACCTATGGTCTACGACACATAATACTAGCCAGACACTTCGTCATGGCTCTTAGCCCATACCGAAGCTATTAACACCAAGGTTGATATATAGAAGCATCACACCAATACTCTTACTCCAGAAACGTGACTATCCATACTAGTGCTCGGCCATCGAACCATCGTCATGAAACATGATCCGACCACTAGACTTGATAAGCCTTCGTCCACTTAGCATGTACTGATATAACCGGCCTTCCATTGCCATCATGTGGGTGTACGCCCTACATAAGGCATATGGCGCCTATCCTACTAACCAACCAGAGGTTGATTGTAAGATATCCTACTTAGCCTTTGCGACTAGAACCATCCAACCATAGTCGGATCGTCCATAGTGCCGTCTAACCGTCTGGTTAAGAGCTAGGTGCGATCGGCCAGTTATAAGTCCGGCCCAAAGTCTCACGGACCTTCTTACCTGATCCGACCCAAAGCCTGGATCCATACCACAGAGTAAGGCCCAAGACCCAACCGGATTGCCTTGCAACCGATCAGACCTTGCTACGCAACACTCCGATTAAACTAACCTTCCGTCCGTTTGACTATGCAGCCGCAGACTGTCCACTTGTTTCGGCCTAAGCCTTGAACCAATGGCACCGTTTGGAACTCACACCCTTTGGGAACTAGTACCCTTTGGACACTCGTGCCTCTTGGCAACTCATGACCCTTGGCATCTTGCACCCATTCAGATGCTCCAACCGTTCGACCTAACCGTCCGTATGGACTGTCTGGTCCGTGCGTGTGTCCGGCCTATGGCCAAAGGATCACGCCTTAACCTACCCAAGTCATGAACCATTGTGACTGCTCAGGGAAGGGTTGCAACCGTTCAGAACAGAACAGAACCGCCCCTATCCAATCGGAACACCTGAGGCCGGTTTACATGCACGCGCCTAACTCGTCGGTTATGGACCGCGACCGCATTACTCTACCAGAACAACGGTTATAACCAATCCCAACACATCAACAAGGCGAAGCCAATGTACAGAAGGAGTTGAAGAAGAATTGGATGAAAAGAATGAGAAGAATAGGACACAATTCAAACGCCCATGGCTAGACCGGTTCGGTCTGTCCGATTGTCTTAGCCGATGAGTCGGTGGTTACCCACTGACCCTATCTGACTGAACCACGGCTTTGTAGTCCTTCTCCAGACCTTTCTCTATGCCTTGGGTATTCATAACCACACGGCCTCCTCTCTCTTAAACCGTTCTCCTTGCCGGAGATACAAAACCACCACGACCGGCCCTTTTCCGGCCGATCTCTTGGCCGAGACTCTCTCTCTCTCTCTCTCTCTACGTTTTTCTCTGAGTATTTTACTCTGGAATTGGATAATGAAACCAACAGGAGAGGCCCCATATTTATAGAAAACGAGGGGGTAAGTCTTGCCCCACGAACAGGCACGACTTGCTATCGAACGGGCACCATCGGCCAAGGGTTGTGCCCCCTCGGCCACTTGCATCCCATCGTCCTTTCTGATTGGGTTTGGGATCGATCATAAGCCTAACCCACGCCCCAAGCCTCCTGGACTTAGCCCACAGCCTTGTCCAAAGACCCAACAGCCTGTGGCCTCATGGCCGGACCTCACAGCCCGCCATTGACCCGGACCCGGACCATCGGCCTAAAACCCGAACAGTCCGTCTACCTGAGGTGAGCTGACTCTCAGATGCCTCAGCTGAGTGAGCTACTAGTCCAGCTAATGGAGCTGATTTAGTAGGGACTGAGCTGGAGTGAACTAAACCAAGCTTCGTTGAGCTGGTCGAGCTACTCGTCTACTTCGTCCAGTTACCGTCTTACTCGTCCTAGCTGTCTATTAGCTTATATAAGGTTAAGTCTAAGTTTCCTTATGTTCTTAACCTTCTTTCTCGACCATGGAACGCTTGCCTTGATGTCCTATGACTGGCTGGTACGTTTCCTCGAACCATGGCCGTCCCGACAAATCCTTTCCAGGATTGGGGGCGTGACAGTTTGGGTGATTTTAGCCCAGCTGCTGTTCAGTACACACAGGACGTCCGTGGGTGTCCGCCAGCACACACAGGACATCTGGGGCTGTCCGTGGATGTCTGTCAGCACACACAGGACGTCCATGACTGTCCGTGTGTGTCTGTCCGCACACACATGACGTCCGTGGGTGTCTGTCAGCACACACAGGACGTTCGTGTGTGTCTGTCAGCACACACATGACGTCCGTGGCTGTCCATGTGTGTCCGTGTGTGTCCGTCAGCACACACAGGACGTCCGTGGCTGTTCATCAGTATACATTTCAACACGTTGGTCCTTGGACTTAGCACGCTAGCCCTTCTCGTGGACTGTTTGGGTGATTTTGGCCCACGTGGGCTCTCTGTTCAGTACACTGAGGCGTCCGTGGGTGTCCGCCAGCACACACAGGACGTCCGTGGCTGTCCATGGCTGTCCGTCAGCACACACAGGACGTCCGTGGCTGTCCATCAGTACACATATCAGCACGTTGGTCCTTAGACTCAGCATGCTGGCCCTTCCCGGGGACTGTTTGGGTGATTTTGGCCCACGTGGGCTGTCTGTTCAGTACACACAGGACGTCCGTGGGTGTCCGTCAGGACATACAGGACGTCCGAGGCTGTCTGTGGCCCTCCGTTAGGACACACAGGACGTCCGTGACTGTCTGTGTGTGTCCGTCAGCACACACAAGATGTCTGTGGGTGTCCGTCAGCACACATAGGACGTACGTGTGTGTCCGTCAGCACACACACGACGTCTGTGGCTTTCCATGTGTGTCCCTGTGTGTCCGTCAGCACTCACAGGACATCCATGGCTGTCCATGTGTGTCCGTCAGAACACATAGGACGTCGGTGGCTGTCCATCAGTACATTGGTCCTTGGACTCAGCACGCTGGCCCTTCTCGTGGACTGTTTGGGTGATTTTGGCCCACGTGGGCTGTTTGTTCAGTACATAGAGGACGTCCGTGGGTATCCGCCTGCACACACAGGATGTCTGTGTGTGTCCGTCAGGGGCTGTTCGTGTGTCTCCGTCAGCACACACAGGACGTCCGTGACTGTCTATCAGCACACATATCAGCATGTTGGTCCTTAAACTCAGAATGTTGACCCTTCCCGTGGACTGTTCGGGTGATTTTGGCCCACGTGGGCTGTCTGGTCAGTACACACAGGACGTCCGTGGGTGTCCGCCAGCACACACAGGATGTCCATGGCTGTCCGTGTTTGTCCGTCTGTGTCTGTCAACACACACATGATGTCCGTGGCTATCCATCAGTACACATATCAGCACGTTGGTCCCTTGACTCAGCACGCTGGCCTTCCCGTGGACTGTTTGGGTAATATTGCCCCACGTGGGCTGTCTGTTCAGTACACACAGGACATCCGTGGGTGTCCGCCAGCACACACATGACGTCTATGGCTGTCTGTGGCTGTCCGTCAGCACACACAGGACGTATGTGGCTGTCCGTGTGTGTTTGTGTGTGTCTGTGGGTGTCCGCCAGCATACACAGGATGTTCATGGCTGTCAGTGGCTGTCTGTCAGCACAAGCAGGACGTCCGTGTGTGTCCGTCAGCACACACAGGACGTCTGTGGCTGTCCGTCAGCACACAAAGGACGTCTGTGACCGTCCGTGTGTGTCCGTCAGCACATACATGACGTCTGTGGGTGTCCGTCAGCACACACAGGACGTCCGTGTGTGTCCCGTCAACACACACTAGACGTCCGTGGCTGTCCATGTGTGTCTGTGTTTGTCCGTCAACACACATAGGACGTCCGTGGCTGTCCATCAGTACACATATCAGCACATTGGTTCTTGGACTCAGCACCCTGGCCCTTCTCGTGGACTGTTCGGGTGATTTTGGCCCACGTGGGCTGTCTGTTCAGTACACATAGGATGTACGTGGGTGTCCGTCAGCACACACAGGACATTCGTGTGTGTCCATCAGCTCACAGAGGACGTCCGAGGCTATCCGTGTGTGTCCGTCAGCACACACTGGACGTCCGTGACTGTCCATCAGTACACATATCAGCATGTTGGTCGTTGGACTCAGCACGTTGACCCTCCCGTGGACTGTTCGGGTGATTTCGGCCCACGTGGGCTGTCTGGTCAGTACACACAGGACGTCTGTGGGTGTCCGCCAGCACAGACAGGACGTCCGTGGCTGTCCGTGTGTGTTCGTCTGTGTGCGTCACACACAGGACGTCCGTGGCTATCCATCAGTACACATATCAGGACGTTGGTCCTTGGACTCAGCACGCTGGCCCTTCTTGTGGACTGTTTGGGTGATTTTGGCCCACGTGGGCTGTTTGTTCAGTACACAGGATGTCCGTGGGTGTCCGCCAGCACACACATGACGTCTGTGGCTTTCCGTGGCTGTCCGTCAGCACACACAGGACGTCTGTGGCCGTCTGTGTGTGTCCGTGTGTGTCCGCCAGCATACACAGGATATTCGTGGCTATCCGTGGCTAGGACGTCCGTGTGTGTCCGTCAGCACACACAGGACGTCCGCGTGTGTCTGTCAGCACACACAGGACGTCCATGGCTGTCCATCAGTACACATATCAGCACACTGGTCCTTGGACTCAACATCCTGGCCCTTCCCGTGCACGGTTCGGGTGATTTTGGCCCACGTGGGCTGTCTGTTCAGAACACATAGGACGTCCGTGGGTGTCCATCAGCACACACAGGACGTCCGTGGGTGTTCGTCTGTACACACATGACATCCGTGGCTGTCCGTGTGTGTCTGTGTGTGTCCGTGTGTGTCCGTCAGCACACACATGACGTCTGTGGCTGTTCATCAGTACACATATCAGCACATTGGTCGTTGGACTCAGCATGCTAACCCTTCCCGTGGACTGTTCGGGTGATTTTGGCCCACGTGGGCTGTCTATTCAGTACACACAGGACGTCAGTGGGTGTCCGTCAGCAGTCAGCACACACAGGACGTGTATGGGTGTCCGTCAGCACACACAGGACGTCCGTGTGTGTCCGTCAGGACACACAGGACGTCTGGGGCTGTCCTTGTGTGTCCGTGTGTGTCCATCAGCACACATAGGACGTCCGTGGCTGTCCATCAGTACACATATAAGCACGTTGGTCCTTGGACTCAGCACGCTGACCCTTCCCGTGGACTGTTAGGGTGATTTTGGCCCAAGTGGGCTGTCTGTTCAGTACACACAGGACGTCCGTGGGTGTCCATCAGCACACACAGGACGTCCGTGGGTGTCCGTCAGTACACACAGGACATCCGTGGCTGTCCGTGTGTGTCCGTGTGTGTCCGTCAGCACACATATGACGTTTGTGGCTGTTCATCAGTACACATATCAGCACGTTGATCGTTGGACTCAGCATGCTACCCCTTACCGTGGACTGTTCGGGTGATTTTGGCCCACGTGGGCTGTCTATTCAGTACACACAGGACGTCCGTGGGTGTCCGTCAGCAGTCAGCACACACAGGACGTGTGTGGGTGTCCGTCAGCACACATAGGACGTACGTGTGTGTCCGTCAGCACACACACGACGTCTGTGGCTTTCCATGTGTGTCCCTGTGTGTCCGTCAGCACTCACAGGACATCCGTGGCTGTCCATGTGTGTCCGTCAGAACACACAGGACGTCGGTGGCTGTCCATCAGTACATTGGTCCTTGGACTCAGCACGCTGGCCCTTCTCGTGGACTGTTTGGGTGATTTTGGCCCACGTGGGCTGTTTGTTCAGTACATAGAGGACGTCCGTGGGTATCCGCCTGCACACACAGGATGTCTGTGTGTGTCCGTCAGGGGCTGTTCGTGTGTCTCCGTCAGCACACACAGGACGTCCGTGACTGTCTATCAGCACACATATCAGCATGTTGGTCCTTAAACTCAGAATGTTGACCCTTCCCGTGGACTGTTCGGGTGATTTTGGCCCACGTGGGCTGTCTGGTCAGTACACACAGGACGTCCGTGGGTGTCCGCCAGCACACACAGGATGTCCATGGCTGTCCGTGTTTGTCCGTCTGTGTCTGTCAACACACACATGATGTCCGTGGCTATCCATCAGTACACATATCAGCACGTTGGTCCCTTGACTCAGCACGCTGGCCCTTCCCGTGGACTGTTTGGGTAATATTGCCCCACGTGGGCTGTCTGTTCAGTACACACAGGACATCCGTGGGTGTCCGCCAGCACACACATGACGTCTATGGCTGTCTGTGGCTGTCCGTCAGCACACACAGGACGTATGTGGCTGTCCGTGTGTGTTTGTGTGTGTCTGTGGGTGTCCGCCAGCATACACAGGATGTTCATGGCTGTCAGTGGCTGTCTGTCAGCACAAGCAGGACGTCCGTGTGTGTCCGTCAGCACACACAGGACGTCTGTGGCTGTCCATCAGCACACAAAGGACGTCTGTGACCGTCCGTGTGTGTCCGTCAGCACATACATGACGTCTGTGGGTGTCCGTCAGCACACACAGGACGTCCGTGTGTGTCCCGTCAACACACACTAGACGTCCGTGGCTGTCCATGTGTGTCTGTGTTTGTCCGTCAACACACATAGGACGTCCGTGGCTGTCCATCAGTACACATATCAGCACATTGGTTCTTGGACTCAGCACCCTGGCCCTTCTCGTGGACTGTTCGGGTGATTTTGGCCCACGTGGGCTGTCTGTTCAGTACACATAGGATGTCCGTGGGTGTCCGTCAGCACACACAGGACATTCGTGTGTGTCCATCAGCTCACAGAGGACGTCCGAGGCTATCCGTGTGTGTCCGTCAGCACACACTGGACGTCCGTGACTGTCCATCAGTACACATATCAGCATGTTGGTCCTTGGACTCAGCACGTTGACCCTCCCGTGGACTGTTCGGGTCATTTCGGCCCACGTGGGCTGTCTGGTCAGTACACACAGGACGTCTGTGGGTGTCCGCCAGCACAGACAGGACGTCCGTGGCTGTCCGTGTGTGTTCGTCTGTGTGCGTCACACACAGGACGTCCGTGGCTATCCATCAGTACACATATCAGGACGTTGGTCCTTGGACTCAGCACGCTGGCCCTTCTTGTGGACTGTTTGGGTGATTTTGGCCCACGTGGGCTGTTTGTTCAGTACACAGGATGTCCGTGGGTGTCCGCCAGCACACACATGACGTCTGTGGCTTTCCGTGGCTGTCCGTCAGCACACACAGGACGTCTGTGGCCGTCTGTGTGTGTCCGTGTGTGTCCGCCAGCATACACAGGATATTCGTGGCTATCCGTGGCTAGGACGTCCGTGTGTGTCCGTCAGCACACACAGGACGTCCGCGTGTGTCTGTCAGCACACACAGGAAGTCCATGGCTGTCCATCAGTACACATATCAGCACACTGGTCCTTGGACTCAACATCCTGGCCCTTCCCGTGGACAGTTCGGGTGATTTTGGCCCACGTGGGCTGTCTGTTCAGAACACATAGGACGTCCGTGGGTGTCCATCAGCACACACAGGACGTCCGTGGGTGTTCGTCTGTACACACATGACATCCGTGGCTGTCCGTGTGTGTCTGTGTGTGTCCGTGTGTGTCCGTCAGCACACACATGACGTCTGTGGCTGTTCATCAGTACACATATCAGCACATTGGTCGTTGGACTCAGCATGCTAACCCTTCCCGTGGACTGTTCGGGTGATTTTGGCCCACGTGGGCTGTCTATTCAGTACACACAGGACGTCAGTGGGTGTCCGTCAGCAGTCAGCACACACAGGACGTGTGTGGGTGTCCGTCAGCACACACAGGACGTCCGTGTGTGTCCGTCAGGACACACAGGACGTCTGGGGCTGTCCTTGTGTGTCCGTGTGTGTCCATCAGCACACATAGGACGTCCGTGGCTGTCCATCAGTACACATATAAGCACGTTGGTCCTTGGACTCAGCACGCTGACCCTTCCCGTGGACTGTTAGGGTGATTTTGGCCCAAGTGGGCTGTCTGTTCAGTACACACAGGACGTCCGTGGGTGTCCATCAGCACACACAGGACGTCCGTGGGTGTCCGTCAGTACACACAGGACATCCGTGGCTGTCCGTGTGTGTCCGTGTGTGTCCGTCAGCACACACATGACGTTTGTGGCTGTTCATCAGTACACATATCAGCACGTTGATCGTTGGACTCAGCATGCTACCCCTTCCGTGGACTGTTCGGGTGATTTTGGCCCACGTGGGCTGTCTATTCAGTACACACAGGACGTCCGTGGGTGTCCGTCAGCAGTCAGCACACACAGGACGTGTGTGGGTGTCCGTCAGCACACACAGGACGTCCGTGTGTGTCCGTCAGCACACACAGGACGTCTGGGGCTGTCCTTGTGTGTCCGTGTGTCCGTCAGCACACATAGGACGTCCGTGGCTGTCCATCAGTACACATATAAGCACATTGGTCCTTGGACTCAGCACGCTGTCCCTTCCCGTGGACTGTTAGGGTGATTTTGGCCAAGTGGGCTGTCTGTTCAGTACACACAGGACGTCCGTGGGTGTCCATCAGCACACACAGGACGTCCGTGGGTGTCCGTCAGTACACACAGGACATCCGTGGCTGTCCATGTGTGTCCGTGTGTGTCCGTCAGCACACACATGACGTCTGTGGGTGTCCATCAGTACACATATCAGCACGTTGGTCGTTGGACTCAGCACACTGACCCTTTGAAGAACCCAAAGGAACGAACACTCAAACGGATCTGATGATATGAACACGATCTGAAGAGATAGAGAACTGATGGATTGTTTAGTGACACAAAGGGATGCGGAAGACCCAATGATACTACTAGAACTCTCAATGGCCGCTTGATTTGACAAACAAGTCCGGCTCAAAGAAAGGGGATTCACTTGGAGATAGCCTCACCAAGGGAACAAGAATGTTCTAATCAAAGAACAAAGAAAGAAATCTCAAAATAAATAAGGAAAATCGATTATCTTATTTCAAGGATGTGTTCTCATACTTATATAACTTGTAGTCAAAGATAATAAATAAAAATGTATGAAAAAGAGACATAGAAAATAGATAGAAGACCAGATCTAGTCAAAGCACAGAAAATAATGTTGACTGGTCGATTTGAACTCTTTGGCTACTCTTGTCCAGGTTCGGTGTAACTGATAAGGAGCAGTACACGGCCGGTACAGTCTTCATGTAAGGACGGGTGATTTTCATGGACTGTTCTGGACCAATAGGTGGCTATGTCTTCGGACAACCTTAAGAGTCTTGCCTTAGAGAGATTTGGCTGATCAAAGTTCATGAACTGATCGACGTGTCGGATCAGTTCATCAGAACGATCCCCGGTTCGGCCGAGATGGCTTAAGAGAGAGAGATCATGGTCGGATTTGGATTCCACTTGATCAACTTCACTTCTGACTTGACCGATGGACTTAGCATGACAAACAGGACGGGAAAGGCAAACTTCAGTACGGTTGATTTGGCCATCTGGTCGCGGGTTATGTTGAAGCTCCAATTCGGACGAGTGCGGGGCGAGACGATACACGGCCCGAGCAGTCTGTTCGGCCCGATCGATGGACTGAACCTCAGTTGTGTTGTTTCGGACGTTCTGATCTGATCCTCGGACTGGGGCACATCATTCCCTCCTTCTTCAAAAGGATTTGACCACAAATCCGGATCATCTACAAGAAAAGAGGAAAGATCAGAAACGTTAAAGCTCGAAGAAATGTCATACTTACCTTGAAGATCAAGCTGATAAACATTGTCATTGATCTTCTTAAGGATCTGGAATGGACCATCGACCCGAGGCATAAGTTTAGACTTTCTTTCTTCCGGAAATCGCTCCTTTCTCAAGTGAACCCAAACAAGATCACCTTCTTTGAAAATAACCTCCTTTCTTTTCTGATTGGCATATCTTTTATAGATCTCGGTCTTGGCCTCAATGTTTGCACGAACCTGTTCATGTAGCTTTTTGATAGTGGCCGCCTTCCTCTTGCCATCTGTACTAACTCTTTCACTCAAAGGCAAAGGTAAAAGATCAAGTGGGCACAAAGGATTAAACCCATAAACAACGTCAAAAGGAGAAAACTTTGTAGCAGAATGCATTGCATGATTGTAAGCAAACTCAACATGTGGTAAGCATTCTTCCCAAAGCCTAAGATTCTTTTTAACCAAAGATCTAAGCAGAGCAGACAAGGTTCGATTAACAACTTCAGTTTGACCATCAGTTTGCGGATGACAAGTTGTGAAAAACATCAATCATGTTCCTAGTTTAGACCATAAGGTTTTCCAAAAATAACTAAGGAACTTAGCATCGCGATCAGATACAATGGTGTTAGGCATTCCATGCAATCTAACAATCTCTCTAAAGAACAAATCAGCAACTTGTGTGGCATCATCAGTTTTATGACAAGGAATGAAATGAGCCATTTTCGAAAATCTGTCTACAACAACAAAGATTGAATCTCGTCCAGACTTAGACCTTGGCAATCCTAACACGAAATCCATAGAAATGTCTACACAAGGATGAGAAGGAATAGGAAGTGCAGAATACAAACCGTGGTTTGAAGATTTGGACTTAGACTTCTTGCACACCACACATCGGCTACATATCCGTTCCACATCTTTCATCAAGCTTGGCCAATAGAAGTGATCATGAACCGCCTTGTAAGTTTTCTTAACACCAAAGTGTCCCATAAGACCTCCTCCATGAGCTTCCCTGAGAAACAACTCCCTCAAAGAACATTGGGGCACACACAAGCGGTTATCAAAGAATAGGAATCCAGAGTTTTGAAAAAACTTTCCATAAGCGACCTTGGAACATTTTCGGAAAACCTCTTTGAAATCTTGATCAGATGCGTATAAATCTTTGATAAACTCAAAACCAAGCAATTTTGTTTCAAGGGCTGAGAGAAGAGTATACCTTCGAGACAATGCATCGGCCACAACATTCTCCTTACCTTGTTTGTACTTGATCACATAAGGGAATGTCCCAATGAACTCCATCTAACGAGCATGCCTCTTGTTGAGCTTCTGCTGACCCTTAAGGTGTCTTAGAGACTGATGATCAGTGTGGATGATGAACTCCTTAGGCCAAAGATAGTGCTGCCACATTTGAAGGGCCCTCACCAAGGCATAGAGTTTTTGGTCGTATGTGGGGTAGTTGAGCATAGCTCCTCCAAGCTTCTCACTGAAATAAGCCACTGATTTTCCATCCTGCATCAACACAGCACCAATACCAAAACCAGAAGCATCACATTCGATTTCAAAAGCTTTAGAAAAATCTGGAAGTACAAGTAAAGGGGCGTGAGTCAACTTCCCTTTAAGGATTTCGAATGCTTCTTCCTGAGCTGGTCCCCATTTGAACCCCACGTTCTTCTTGATTACTTCAATAAGAGGAGCGGCCAAGGTACTGAAGTTTTGAACAAATCGCCTATAGAAGCCGGCAAGGCCATGGAAGCTTCTTACTTCACCAATGATGGTCGGAATCGGCCAGTCCCGGATTGCTTGGACCTTCTGCTCGTCCACTCTCAAGCCATCTGCACCTACAACAAAACCTAGAAAGACCACATGATCTGTGCCAAAATAACACTTTCCAAGGTTAGCAAACAAACGTTCCTTTCTAAGGACTTCAAGAACAGATTTCAAGTGCTGTTGGTGCTCATCAAGGCTTTTGCTGTAAATAAGAATGTCATCAAAGTAAACCACAACAAAATGACCAATAAAACACCTCAAGACATGATTCATTAGGCGCATGGAAGTACTAGGTGCATTAGTGAGACCAAAGGGCATGACAAGCCACTCATACAAACCTAGTTTTGTTTTAAAGGCCGTTTTCCATTCATCACCTTCTTTCATCCTAATCTGATGATAGCCATTTCTCAAATCTATCTTAGAAAACTACTTAGAACCATGGAGTTCATCAAGCATATCATCAAGACGAGGGATAGGATGTCGAGACTTTACTGTGATGTTGTTTATGGCCCGGCAGTCCACACATCCTCCAGGAGCCATCCTTCTTTGGTACAAGTAGAACAGGCACGGCACAGGGACTGAGACTCTCTCTGATGTATCCCTTCTCAAGAAATTTTTTGATCTGTTTCTGCAGTTCCTTGGTCTCGACCGGAATGGTGCGGTACGCTGGCGGTTCGGTAGAGAGGCGCCCGGGACGAGATCGATCTGATGCTCAATGCCTCTCACCGGTGGCAATCCTTTGGGATTTTCTTCTGGAAACACATCAGAATAATCCTGCAAGATACCTAAAAACTCACTCAGAATCTCCGGTGCAAGGTCAGAAGAAGATGAGGCCAAGAGAGACTCTTTATAAATCAGTAAGAGAAATGGCTTTTGAGAGCAAAGAGACTTCCTTACCTGACTTTCTTTGACAAAGAAGTTGGAGTTTCTGGTACTGGTCTCAGGTTTATCAGCTTTAGAGTCTTGGTCTTGGTTCTTCTTAAGTTGGACCTGGTCTTGATGGACTTCCGAAGGCGACAAAGGCACCAAGGTGATCTTCTTTCCTTTATGATCAAATGAGTGCCGGTTTGTGAAACCATCATGCACTGCCTTCTTGTTAAATAGCCAAGGCCGGCCCAAGAGAACATGGCAAGCATCCATGGGAAGCACATTGCAAACAACCTCATCCTCATATCGGCCAATGGAGAGTGGAACCGTGACTTGCTCCTTCACATACTGTTCTCGGACTCATTGAGCCACTCCAACCTGAAAGGACGAGAAAGAGGCCGAGTAACAAGCCCAAGTTTCTTTACAAGGGTGTCACTAGCCACATTAGTGCAACTACCTCCATCAATAATTAAAGAACAAACTTTATCAGATATGAGACATCTAGAGTGAAAGAGATTCTCCCTTTGTTCTTTGTCATTGGATTTTGGTTGGACACTCAAGGCACGCCTAGTAACCAGTAGTGAACCATGGCTTGGCTCATCAAAAACATCCTCATCATAGATCGGATCAGAACTCTCCACGAAGGTCGAGCAAAACTCATTGATCCCTCCATCGACCTCCTCATCAAAGATGGGATCAATGGTGTCGTCCAAGACCTTCCTAGTAACAAGAAGGGGACCATGAACCGGGAAGTCAAGTTCTTCTTCCTCATGATCATCATCATACACTGGTCCGATATCCTTCTTGTCTTCTTCAGATTCGACTTCTCCATTCTCCATGAGCACCATCACCTTTTGGTTTGGACATCGGTTGGCATAGTGGCCAAGGCCATGACACCTAAAGCATTGGATGTCTCTGGTTCGTTTGGTAGCTTCTTCTTTCTTTTCTCTATTAACACGAGCAGGGACATTTGTCTGAAAAGCTGTATTTGTTGTGGAAGAAGACTTACCCTTGTCTTGATAGTTTGGCTTGGAAGCAAAGGTTGGTTTAGAAGCAAAGGTCGGTTTAGTGAGACCCTTTCTCTTGACTTGTTGCTCGATCAGCACGGCCTTGTGTAACATCTGCTCCATGCTGTCATAGTCTTCCAGCTCCATGCGGTCTTGTATGTCCCAGTTGAGCCCGGTAAGAAATCTGGCCATGGTGGCGTCTAAGGGCTCTTCTACATCAGCTTTGATCATCAAGGTCTCAATCTCCTGGTGATAGTCCTCAACTGACTTAGAAACTTGAAGCAAACGCCTGAGTTTATGGTGTAGATCTCTGTGGTAATGGTCGGGAAAAAAGCGTCTCCGCATCAGCAGGGAAAGCTCATCCCATGTATCAACTGGCGCCTCACCTGCTCTCCTCCTGCTAGTCACAACTCGATCATACCAGTTAATAGCATAGCCAGTAAACTCAGCAGCAGCAAGTCTAACCTTTTTAATATCAGAAAAATTTTGACAATTAAACACAAGTTCAATTTTTCTTTCCCATTCAAGAAAAGCATCCGGATCATTTTTGCCATCAAAACTTGGAATTTTCAATTTCAAACCACCCAAGCCATCATTGGTTCTTTCATTTCTACCAAAAGGATTGACATCACCTCGGTTTTGATGCCTAGGAACTCTCCTTGGACAGTTGATGGATCGATCATCATCATAAGACTCTTCTCGGATTTCTAGGTCGGACCGGCTGTTCCTCCTTGGATGGTCGTCTGGTTCTGGTTCGTGGCTGACTTGGATGGCCCTGAAGTTCATCTAGCCTCTGATGGATTGCCTCCAAACCTGTATTCAACAAGTTAGACATAGAATCATTGAGAGCACACATTTGCAAGTTAGATAATCCGGCATGTGAATTTCCGGGTCGGTTTCTTTCATCTTCACTATCCATGGCTACCTGAAAACTTAAACAAGGTAAAGTTAGATTAAAAACCTCACACACTCAGGTGTTTATCCTTGCCCACACACGTGTTTCACTCAATTTGGTAGTCACACAAGAGAGTTTCCCTCAAAGTTCTAAGAGAACAAACTAGATAACCAAAATGAGAATCCCAAGTGAAACACCCAAGAGACAAGATATAAAGATAAGAGATTTAACAAGGGGAATCTGTATTAACCACCTCCAAGGCCGGGTTTCTCCTCGGCCAGCAGGCTTACTCTTCCACCACCAAACCACAATTGAAAACTTTTGATATATTTTCTTTCTTTTTTTTTTTTGATTAGATCTTTCTTTCTTTTATTTTAATATATATGGATGGTAAAGCGGGGCCCGGATTCAAAGATAGATAGAAGAAGAATTTCTTTTTTTTTCTGAAGAAAATGATAGATGAGAAAGATGGAATGAAAAGAGATACCGGAAGAGTGGCTCTGATACCACTTGAAGAACCCTAAGGAACGAACACTCAACCGGATCTGATGATATGAACTCGATCTGAAGAGATAGAGAACTGATGGATTGTTTAGTGACACAAAGGGATGCGGAAGACCCAATGATACTACTAGAACTCTCAATGGCCGCTTGATTTGACACACAAGTCCGGCTCAAAGAAAGGGGATTCACTTGGAGATAGCCTCACCAAGGGAACAAGAATGTTCTAATCAAAGAACAAAGAAAGAAATCTCAAAATGAATAAGGAAAATCGATTATCTTATTTCAAGGATGCGTTCTCTTACTTATACAACTTGTAGTCAAAGATAATAAATAAAAATGTATGAAAAAGAGACATAGAAAATAGATAGAAGACCAGATCTAGTCAAAGCACAGAAAATAATGTTGACTGGTCGATTTGAACTCTTCGGCTAATCTTGTCCAGGTTCGGTGTAACTGATAGCACGTCCCGCGGTAAGGAGCAGTACACGGCCGGTACGGTCTTCATGTACGGACGGGTGATTTTCATGGACTGTTCCGGACCAAAAGGTGGCTAAGTCTTTGGACAACCTCAAGAGAGTCTTGCCTTAGAGAGATTTGGCTGATCAAAGTTCATCAACTGATCGAAGTGTCGGATCAGTTCATCAGAACGATCGCCGGTTCGGCCGAGACGGCTTAAGAGAGAGAGACCGTGGTCAAATTTGGATTCCACTCGATCAACTTCACTTCTGACTTGACCGATGGACTTAGCATGACGAACAGGACGGGAAAGGCGAACTTCTGTACGGTTGATTTGGCCATCTGGTCGTGGGTTATCCTGAAGCTCCAATCCGAACGAGTGTGGGTCAAGACGATACACGGCTCGAGCAGTCTTTTCGGCCCGATCGATGGACTGAACCTCAGTTGCGTTGTTCCGGACGTTCTGATCTGATTCCATGGACTGATCCTCGGACTGGGGCACATCACCCTTCCCGTGGACTGTTCGGTGATTTTGGCCCACGTGGGCTGTCTGGTCAGTACATGCAGGACGTCCGTGGGTGTCCGCCAGCACACACAGGACGTCCATGGCTGTCCGTGTGTGTCCGTCTGTGTCCGTCTGTGTCCGTCAGCACACACATGATGTCTGTTGTAAGACCCAATCCCGGCCGACTAGGCCGCGGTCGATGCCTCACGTCGCTCAGTCCATACCCGGACCGAACCTCTAAAAATTTTGCCCTTTATTTAAAATATCGCCCATTGGCGAGGGCTAACTCAGATCCTAGCTCAAGACTACCTTAGTCATTCCCTAGCTAGATCCTTTCAACTTATGCACAGCGGAATAGTATCTACTTAACCATTGGTCTATAACCAATATAATACTTGTCTGGTCGAATCACCTCGGCTAATGGTTAGTATACTCAACTACCAGCTAGCTCCAAGGTCAATCCCGAACCCAAATCAAGGCATACAAATCTGAGGTTCCATTCCCCTAACCATTCTATCTAGATCTATGCAACATTGCTAGATCATACCTTTGCCACACCCAAGGAGCTTGTTAGCTCATCGGCCCAGCTACTCTAGCTGAATGAACTCATAAACCAGCTGATCGAGCTGTCACACTCGAACTGAGCTAGGACCGAGCTATGGCCAGCTGCCATATACTGCGTCCAGCTCCTTTACACACAAAAAACAACTCCCTTAGGTACTTAGTCATTCAGCCAACCATCCCCACAGACATAAGTAACCCTTGAGAAGTCTTCAAACAGCTAAGGACATGCATCTGGCCCTTACCGGCTCATGCACTGTCCCACATCCTTTTGCCTTATCAACTTATGATACCAAGTCCAGCTCATGGACTAACAATACCCATCAGATCCTGAGTCAATCAACCAACCACCCCACATGACTCAGAACTGATGAGTCTTCATACTTCCTAATCAGTCATGGAACCATGTCCCACTGAACCTGATTAGTGTTGCTCTTACCACCGGTGCATCCTTCGACCAATCAGATCAGACACCTTGATCCATCATCCAAGGATCAGGTCGTCCATCCTTGCCCATGATCAGATCACACACGGCCTGCCTTACCAACACCAAGGTTGATAACCAGCAATTCCTTATGATCAATATCATAAGTGACAATATGTTCCAGCACACAAACATATGATCAGATATCCTAACACAAGGATCTGACCCCAATATGCCCTCAGGTGCAATTTTGACCCCAAGCAAACCTGCTCCAAAAATCAATTAAAATTCATGACAGTTCATGATAAATCATAACTAAGAGAATGGTCCAATCAGATTTCCCAGAACCGGCCTCCATCCCATAGATCTCGGCCAAGATCAGCCGAACCGGCCCAAGGGACCATCTCTAAATCAATCAGATAAAAATCCCCAAATACCATGATAATTCATGATAATTCACCACTAAGAGGATTTCAAAGTCAGATCGCCATAAATCCATCAGGAAGTAGGAGATCCAGACTTAGCTGCCAAACCAAGGCCATGGAGGGTTCTTCTGAACCGGCCAAGCCATGGTTCAGTGCTACTATGTCTAATCATCAATCTCAATCATAAGAAGAAGGAATAATATGATTAATAATCATAAAACAGAGTAAGGTGTAACTGCAGGACCAGATCTGCCCATAGTGTACCAGACAAATGGTCTGCAGTCCCCACCTGTTACCTCATCAGGGGCGTCCATGCTCCTCCTAGCACGCCTTCATCAAACCCTTATCACATACTCCCAGTATTGATAAGATCTAACCATGGTTCGTGCCCATCCCTCCTTCCATGGAACTTCCATGAAACCAGTTTCTATACTGCATCCATCTTCAAGGCTGTTCATGCCTTTGAGAGTGGAGTCAAGCCTTCCCCCTTCTCTCCTAACCAATTGCGTGTGTTCCCAAGACACAGAGGAAGCCTTAGACATGATCATCCATGATCAATCACCATCCAAAGGTCGTGCATCACTTCCCTCTTTGTTTCCCATGAAACTGCTTTCCACACCAATCTCCCTTTAAGGCTGCATTGGCCCTTGGGAATGGATTCCGGCCAACTCCCTCCTTTCCTCACCATTTGCGTGTGTTCACAGGCTCCAGATAAGGCTTTGGGTGTTGTTAACAATGATCAAAACCGTTCAGAGGGTCGTTCTCAACTTCCCCCTTGATCTGCCCCAAAACTGTCTCTTTATGGCCTTCACACCACCATGGGTCTTGGATTGGGAATCCAACCAACTCTCTGTATTTTTTCTCTGGATTCTTTGTGTTTCAGGGTGTAGAAGGAAGCCCTGGCGTGCCTGCAAAGGCACGGACTTGCCTTCCTTATATAGGAGAAGGGGTGGTTACTTCTTAACCATTGCATCCCTTCGGTATCATTTCTGGCCATTGATTTAATCAATGGTACAGATTGCACCCTTTCGCCTATGGCAGTTACCACACGCCCTGGAACTGCCAAACCACTCCTGGACAAGTCCAAACAAGGCCCAGACTGATTGCCCACGCCCATGACCCAACCACAAGAGCCCTCCAGCCCATTGGTACACATGGGTCATCCACATGGCCTGGTCACTGTCCCGACCCGAACCAACTGCCCAAGACTCGAACACTCAGTCCAGCTGAGTTGAGCTGATCCCCAGCTGATACAGCTGAGTGAGCTAGACCATCCAGCTCAGGGAGCTGACCTACACTTCAGTGAGCTACACCGAGCTGCACTACACTTCACCTAGCTGGTCGAGCTTGCTTACTGCATCGCCCAGCTGTTATACACTGTGTCCAGCTTGCTTCCTTTATCTTCTTCAATCCTTCTAAGTCCCTTGGTCAATTTCCAGACCTAGACTTAGTTTCCCATGATCCATTCTGATCACTCACTTCATCGAGCTTCACCTGGATCTTGTCCAGCTACCAGCTCGCTTGTCCAGCTCCTTTGAGCTTGTCTCCTTCTTGGATTAGCTATGCCTTAGCTCCCTGATGCCCTTAACCTTACCTTCAGGCCATGATATACTTGTCTTTAGGTCATATGACCTGAATGGTGCGTTTCCTCGCACCGCAGTCCGTCCGGACGATCCTATCCAGGATCGGGGACATGACAAGTCTCCCCCACTTACGAAGGATTCGTCCTCGAATCCAGTGGTGTTAACCTCTTGTCTCATGACAAAGGTTCCATCCGAACTCCTTTGTACCCGGAACATGGAGCATGCTCGATTGGTTCTTTCTAATCAATTCGTTGCATCTCCCACCTTGTTCCTTCTCACTGACCACCTCTTGGTCATCATATATACAACAAGTCTCCCCCACTTGATAGATATTTAACCCAAAATCTTATCAAGTGGTCCATCAAGCACCCATACAAAGACATGACTTGTGTCACTGACCCAACTCTCCAGGTTGCGTTCGTAGTAGACACCAAGTCCATGTAGAACGCTCTAGTTCCATGACCAGATCAAATTCAGTACCTAGGAACATACTGAGTACTCAAGTCTTAGTAGATTCAACCAATCTCCAAGCCACTCGATGCACCAGCCAAGTCCTAGCGAACATGTTCCAATCTTTAGGCTGGTCACTCTACCATGAGTCCTAACAGATTGTTCTGTTCCCTTAAGTCCTTCCTGGACAATAAGGTTTATGATTCCAGCAATTCATCAATCCTGGGTAAAGGGTACTTGTTCTTCCCAGTCACCCTGTTCAAACCCCTATCATCAATGCACAACCTAAAGCTACCATCCTTTTTCTTAACAAATAGGACTGGTGCTGTCATGTCCCCGATCCTAGATAGGATCGCCCGGATGGGCCATGGTGCAGGGAGACGCACCAGTCAGGTCATTAGACCTTGAGACAAGCGTATCATGGTCCTGAATAAAGGTTAAGGGCATCAGTCAGCTGAGACTTAACCAGGATACAATGGAAACAAGGGTAAAGGAGTTGAGTGAGTGTTTAGGCAGCTGGACGAGTGTTGGTTTGAGTTCAATCAGCTCGGTTCAGCTGGTATTCAGTTCACCATGATCTGTTCAGCTCACAGGAGCTGGTGGACTATCTCACTCAGCTGGGAACAGCTGGAGGTCAGCTCAATCCGGTGAACGGTGCGTTCTGGTTCGGATCAGTGTGGACGAGTCCGGGACGGTTACTGGGCGAGCCGATGGTCTGGGTGCAGGACGGTTCGACCAAATTGGTCTTAGGCTTGGGACAGGGAGTGGGCAAGCTTCCAGAGTGTGAGCTGAGGCTCAGTGATCGATTTGTCAAAGGAAGAAAAGGGGAGAAACCGCCAATGGGCGGTTATGGGACGGTTTTGGGAAGAAGGGATGTGATTTTGGGTAACTGTTCGCCCAGGCGGTTGGGGACAGTTTAAGTCGTCCTCTCTCTCTCATTTCTGCCATTCTGGTCGATTTTTACTCACTTTCACACAGAGAGAAACACAGAGAAAATTCAAGAGAGAAAGAGAGACACAAACCTTGGATTGGCCGATTTGATCCAAGAGATTGTTCTTGAGTGTGTTTGGGCGTGTGATCAAGAGGATGGATTTGAGGCAGAAAGACAAGGAGAAGGCAAAGGAGAAAGAGAAGGAAGTCGCCCCTGGAGACCAAACTCCTAAGGTGAGAGGTGTGGCCAAGAGTAACCGGACAAGGCCGTGGATGATGGCCGTGTGAGTCTGGCCGGTTTGGATCGATTGGCCACTCCTTACTCTGACTTCTTCTACTCTGTTTTCTTCATATATATTGTACTATCGATTGTTTTATGATATTACAGGGAAGGATCTATCGATCTTAAGGCCTTGGCCTGATCAAATCCCCATGAAAGCCCCTTGTTCTTGTGTGGGCTGTTCATGGCCGAGATCACTATGATCTGAGCCGGTTCTTTTGAATCTGATTATGGGAATATTTTTCTTCTGAATTGTCATGATTTATCATGAATTTTATTTGGTATTTGGATCTCTTTTTAAAGGGGTCAGATTTGACATTTTTGATGATTGTTCTTGACTAGATTGGATCCGACCATGCAATGTGAACTGATTCTTGTTTTGTAATCTAACCTTGTGATTGTGTGTTTGTTTGTGTTGGATCCAGGACCAGAAATGGACCGTGGTAAGGGAAAAGCACCATGAGGACCGCGGCCATGGGAAGATGTGTGGTGATTGGGTTGATTCTGAAAATTGTGTAATTATTGTAGCCTATTGTGCAACTTGTGAACTTATGCGATTCTAGTGTGTGATCTATTTATTAGGATGATGAATGATGTATGAACCTTGGTTATTATCTATGAAATATCTATTTGCCCTAGTCGATGTTGGATTGTTTAAGTGTGAATGTTGGAACCTCAAAACTCTGAAAAAGACTTAGAATTATTTAACACTTGAACTTGAATATGTAAATGAAACTGGTTGCATTGTTTGGTGAGGCCGCGGTCTGGTTGGATTGGGGAATCCAGGATCGGGTCTTACAAGTTGGTATCAGAGCATTCTTGATTCTAGGATTTGTTGGGTTATCCTAGCTCACCACACACTTGGCCGTTTGGACTCATGGTGAGATAGTTGGGTTCTAAGTAATCTTTTGTACTGATTAACTTAGGAGTGATTGAGGTTTGTGTGTTCAGTTGTGGACTAACCTTTTGTTTGTGTTTGTAACTCCTAAGGGTACAAGAAGGTATAAATCTCGGAAAGGAAAGGAGGCAACTGGAGCGTCTGGAGCAGTGGGGCAGGATGGTGCTGAACAGACCGGAGTGTTACCAGCTGGAACCATTCCAACCACAGTGCTACCCGCTCTGGTGGAGCAGGTGGACAATGCAACCGGACTTCCAGTGGGTCCAACTCTTCCTACTGAGGTTAATGAAACTAATGTGGACGAGCAGCAAGAGCAAGTCCATGGAGACGATACTGGGTCGTCCAACGTTGGTGCTGGGAGTGGCCAGAATGTTGATGCAAACAATGTTCGGGTCACTGGTGCCGAGGAGGTCATTGAGCCGACCATAAGGGGCTTGGTGGAGGCTATGCAGATCATGGGAGCTCAGATAGCCTCCTTGACACAGGCGTTCACACCATTGGTGAACTCGTCCGTGGGACAGGCTAATCCCCCGGTTCGGGTTGCTGCTGGAGTGGCTGATGTTGGTGCTGGCCGTGTGGCTGAGGTGATTGAGATAGACCCACCGGTCAGGCCAGTGCATGGTATGGACTACCTGAAGGTGCTGGAGCATATCTCCAAGTTGGGAACCAAACACTTTGCTGGAAGTGTTGATCCTATGGAGGCGGACGAGTGGAGAACCAGGTTGGTTTGAAACTTCAAGTCCACACGATGTCCTGAGGATTACCAGAAGGACATAGCAGTACACTTCCTGGAGGGAGATGCACATAATTGGTGGTTAGCTTTGGACAAGCGTACCAATGGTACCATTGAGCACTTTGCTGACTTTGAGGTTGAGTTCAACCATAAGTACTTTCCTGCTGAGGCGTGGGATCGTTTGGAGTCCAAGTTCCTGGACTTGACTCAGGGACGGAGGACTGTTCGTGAGTATGAAGAAGAGTTCAACCGACTCAGGAGGTATGTGGGAAGAGAACTGGAGGATGAGAAGGTTCAAGTCCGAAGGTTCATCCGAGGCCTAAGGGTGGAACTTCGAACGTACTGTTCTGTTTGTAAGTTCCACACGGTTTCTGAGTTGGTTGAGAGGATGGCCTTGCTGGAGACCAACCTCACCGAGGAGGGTAAGCAGAAGCTGAAGAGTGTGGTGGTATCCTCGGGTCAGAGTGGTGACAAGAAGAGGAAGAGGGACTCGACCGAGGAGGGTAAAACCTCAAGTGGTAGGTCATAGTGTCCTAAGTGTGGTCGATACCACGGTGGAGAGTGCTGGAAGTCCATGGGTGCCTGTACTGGATGTGGTAAGATGGATCACTCAGCCAAGGATTGTCCAAGCCCGTTGGGTGAGTCCAGGACCTATCACCACTGCAGCCAGAAGGGCCACTACCGCAGGGATTGCCCTAAGTTGCAAGGCAACCAAAGTAAGGGACGTGGAGAGGCTAGCAGGCCAGTCCACGGACGAGGCCAGATGTAGCGACCGTGTTCCAAAGATCGATGATAGGATGATCTGAGGACTGACTGGCCGGACTGTTGGAACGTACTGAATGGGTTTGATGATGCTAGAAAGAGCTGGCCAAAGTTGTAAGGACTTACCGTGGGTGGATGGGAGTTCTTGGTTTGGAAGTCTGATTAGTAGTGGATGGAGCGGAACCATGTACCCGAATAAAGCTAGGATCTGATCTGTTTTTGAGCCAACAAAGCTCCATCAGTCAGTCTTACGCTCGGGTTATTGGACCAGGCCGTTCGATTTGCGGAACTCAGTAGTGTTCGGCCAGTTCGATGAAAATCCAGGCAAAGCGGTATTTTCGGACAGCAATGGTCAGATCCGGACAAGTGTTGACGGATTCGGACATGACGGTTGAGCTGGTCGGCTAGACAGAGATTGTCGGAAATCAGACAAGGCAGTTAAGACTGTCGGCTAAGCTGAGATGAGCTGATTCAGTAGTATTGGTCTGATTCGGACAAGGCGGTTAGAGTTGTCGACTGCATCAGTCAGCTTCAGCTCGAGTTTCGTCTAAGTAAAACTGGCGGGAACAGTTAAGGTCCGAAAAGGGGAAAAACTCGCGCTGACATGCTTTGGAGCGCGGGGAGGCGGTTATGGACAAAGAGCCGCGTGTAAAATAAGCGGGAACGGTTATCTTTGCAGTTTCTCGGGCCTAAACCGCCCAACTGCCCATTTTAATCGTCTCCTTGGTCTTATTTCGCCATTTCTGTACGGGAAACAGAAAGAAAGAACCAGAGAAGAACTCAGAGAGAGAAAAGTCCGATAGAGGGAGAACTTTTGATATTTGGCTGGATTGATCAAGTCCGAGTCAAGAACGATCGTCTGTGGGGTGATTCCGACTGTCTGAACGTTCGAAGATCCGACAGAAACCGCTCAAGAGGTGTCAGAAGAGACCGAATCAAACAGAACATACCGACTCTAAGACAAAGGTGAGTGCGTGACCGTAGCCTATAGTACTGAATCGTAGTCTGAATGATAGGAATGTTCTATGTACTGATTGCTTGTCTAATTCGAATTATCTGCTAAGTTCTGGCTTGGTCCGAACAGTCGGTTCCTTCCATCGACGCATCTGGATCAGAACATGCGCCTAGAGCCGGAATGGCCTGCTAGGGCTTGTCTGTATCTGATGGCGCGTTGGCTTGGGACGATTGGGTCGGCTAAGTGACTGACTGATGATAAGCATGTCCGTTTACTGATTGATTGACTCGATTGCTTTACATGGCTGAGTGAGACGGGATGACCGCATCACTAAGCAAACTGTTGCTTATGCCTCCTTGTTTTGGATGCAGATCAGGACCAGACCCGTAAGGGTAAAGACATAGCTTGACCGCGGGACTAAGGCAGGAAGGAAGGATGGGGGATTTGGGTAGATGTAGGACGAGTTTAACTTGTAATAGCTTATAGCAAACTCACTTGTTAACTCGAACCTCACTTAATCTATTCAAATCTTATTATGCTTGCTTTTGATTGTCTGAAAACGAACTAAAACTCGGAAATGATTCTAAGTAAAGAAATGAGGAAAACGGCCCAAGTCTGATCGAGGAAGTCGAGCCAGACTCGTACTGATGGTACGAAAAAATGGGTCGGGTCCTTTCAAGTGGTATCAGAGCGGAGTCGGTTCTAGGACAATCTAAGTATAGTGGGTTATTGGGGCAAACCATCCTTCCAAGCCTGACGTCTCGTGGTAAATTCTGTGTTCCGTGTTCTGATCCCAAGTTAGTTTTGACTAACTTGCCTGTGATCTGATTGCAGATGGCAAAAAGTAACCGTAACCCAAGAAGGACTGTGAATGAGACTGGTGAGGGGTCTGCGAGCAACGTGGCCAGGAATGAAGCTGGTACGGAAGAGGCTCGGAATGCTGCTCAGAATGCAGCAAATGTGAACAATGCTGCAGCCGCTGGTGCTGCTGCTGGAGCTGTTGGATTGGAAGCTGTGCTGGCTATGTTGGCACAAGTCTTGGCAAGGCTGCCTGCTGTGGCGGCACCTCCAGTGGTTCCACCTGTTGTGGACGAGGCGGAGCAAGTGGTGCAAGATGGAGAAGATGCACACGTTGCTAGGAATCCGTCTTATCTCAAGGTCATGGACCACATGCAAAAACTGGGAACCAAGTTCTTTTCGGGTGGTTCCAAACCAGTGGAAGCAGATCAATGGATTGACAGGATAGGCCGGAACTTTAAGTCAATCCGTTGTCCTCTTGCTTACAAGAAGGACATTGCTGTCCACTACTTGGACGGTGATGCGCACACCTGGTGGCAAGGTGTTGCTGCCCGGATTGGTGAGGATCAGTGCACCTGGGCCAATTTTAAGGCCGAGTTCCGTGCGAAGTACTTTCCGCCGGAAGCATTTGACCAACTTGAGGGAGCTTTCCTCAGACTGGAACAGGGATCTATGTCTGTAAGAGAATATGAAGTAGACTTCAACAGCCTCAAGAAGTATGCTGGGCGTGAGGCAGAGTCTGAGATATCCTTGGTCCGTAAATTCATGCGCGGACTTAGGGTTGATCTCCGAACTCGTTGTAAGATCCGCAACTATGATACCGTGGCCGAACTGGTGGAAAAGGCCGCGGAGCAGGAAGCGGGAATCAGTGAGGAAGCCAAAGTGTTTGGCTCAGTGGCGCATGTCCATCCTGGTAAGCATGCGGGGAAGAACCAAAAGGTGGTGAAGTCTGGCACTTCCAGCAAGCCGAATGCAACCAGTCGCAGTGCGTGTTCGACTTGTGGGAAGATGCACTCTGGTGTGTGCCGTGCTGCTACGGGAGCTTGTCACCGTTGTGGAAGTATGGATCACAAGGTGCGGGATTGTCCTGAAGAAGATCAACGGCCGAAGAGCCAGAACAGGAGTACTGGGGAACGCGTGTGCTACAACTGCGGGGAAACTGGACACTTCAAGAATCAGTGTCCAAAGGACGCACAATCTGCTGGGAAGCGTCCGAGTGATGGGCCTCAGCCGGCTGCGAAGAGGCAGGCCATCATGCCGCGGGTGTACACCATTGGTGATGAGTCGTCGGACCCAAGCACGTCTCGTCCGATCTCTGGTGAGTCATCCTATCTCTCACCTTTGCCTTAAGAATTTCTGTGTGAAATTGCTTGTCTGTAGAGTAGGTCCTTAGTGTTCCGGGTGAATATGTAGGGACCTTAGTCATGGGTGGAGTGGCAGCCCATGTTCTGTTTGATTCCGGTGCATCTCACTGCTTTGGCAACCTGAGATGATTGGAATTGGAGAATTTCAGAAAGAAGAAGAAGAAGTAAGACCGGTTCGGGCGGCTGGTGGTCAGATCATGTACACTTCAGGAAAAATCCGAAACGTCTCTGTGATGATCGGGGGAGTGAACATGCCAGCCGACTTGGTCATTTGCCCAGTGAAATCATACGATGTGATCCTTGGAATGGATTGGCTGAGTAAATACAAGGCACATCTTGATTGTCATCGTGGCCGAGTTCAGTTTGAAATCGGCAATGAAAAGCTTGTCTATCAAGGGGTCAGACCGACCAATGGGAGTCTGATCATTTCAGCACTTCAAGCAGAACGAATGCTGGAAAAAGGGTGTGAGGCCTATCTGGCTTCAATCACGACTGTGGAAGTCGGACCTGATGCTGAGTTGGAAGGGATTCCGATTGTAAAGGAGTATGATGACGTGTTCGAATCCTTGACAGGATTACCACCGGACCGTTCTGATCCTTTCACGATTGAGCTTGAGCCGGGTACAACACCAATCTCAAAAGCTCCGTATCGGATGGCTCCGGCTGAAATGTCGGAACTGAAGAAACAGTTGGATGAGTTGGTGGAGAAAGGATTTGTGCGGCCAAGCAGCTCCCCTTGGGGTGCACCAGTCTTGTTCGTGAAGAAGAAAGATGGTAACTTCAGACTATGCATCGACTACAGGGGGATTAACAGAGTCACAGTGAAGAACAAGTACCCTCTCCCAAGGATAGATGAGTTATTGGACCAACTCCGAGGTGCTACTTGTTTCTCAAAGATTGATTTAGCTTCGGGATACCATCAGATTCCGATTGCTGAAGAGGATATCCGTAAGACAGCTTTCAGATCAAGATATGGCCACTACGAGTTCGTGGTCATGCCCTTCGGACTGACCAATGCCCCTGCAGCGTTTATGAAGATGATGAATAACGTTTTTAGAGACTACCTGGATGAATTCGTTATTGTCTTCATAGACGACATCTTGATCTACTCAAAGAATCAGAAAGATCACGAGCAACACTTGAGAATGGTTTTGGATAAACTGCGGGAACATAAGCTGTACGCCAAGCTTAGCAAATGCAGTTTCTGGCAAAAAGAAATTGGTTTCTTGGGTCATGTGGTGTCGGACAAGGGAGTGTCCGTCGACCCAGAAAAGATCAAAGCCATTGCGGACTGGCCAAGACCAAGGAACCCAACGGAGATCAGGAGTTTTCTCGGACTGGCTGGATACTACCGGCGTTTTGTTAAGGGATTTGCTAGCATGGCTCAGCCGTTGACAAAGTTGACTGGGAAAGATGTTCAGTTTGTGTGGACAGAAAACTATGAAGTGAGTTTCAGCAAACTCAAGGAGATGTTGACCACTACTCCAGTATTGGCTCTTCCAATGGACAACGAGCCATATGTGGTCTATACAGATGCATCCAAAGTTGGACTTGGGTGTGTTCTGATGCAACAAGGCAAAGTGATCGCGTATGCGTCTAGACAGCTGAGGAAACACGAAGGAAACTATCCAACACACGACTTAGAAATGGCTGCTGTCGTGTTTGCGTTGAAGATATGGCGATCTTACCTCTATGGTGCCAAGGTCCAACTCTTCACGGATCATAAGAGTTTGAAGTATATCTTCACTCAACCAGAGCTGAACCTTAGGCAGAGGCGGTGGATGGAACAGGTTGCGGATTATGACTTGGATATTGCCTACCATCCGGGAAAGGCAAATCTAGTCGCGGATGCCTTGAGCAGGAAGAGAGTAGCTTCAGCTTCAGAGAAAGACATGCAGGAACTGGTTCACATGGTGGGAACCTTACGATTAGCTGCCTTGACCGACGAAGTGGAACCGTTGGGTCTTGGTGCAGCGGATCAGGCTGACTTGTTGTCCAGAGTTCGCCTTGCTCAGGAAAAGGATGATGATCTGATCAAAGCTTCAAAGAATGAGAAGACAGAGTATCAGACTTCAAACAATGGGACGATTTTGGTTAATGGCCGGGTGTGTGTTCCTAATGACAAAGGATTGCGGGATGAGATCCTAAAAGAAGCACATCAGTCTAAGTTTTCGATACATCCAGGAGCCAACAAGATGTACCGAGACTTGAAGAGATACTATCATTGGGTTGGAATGAAGCGTGATGTTGCAAAATGGGTAGCTGGGTGCCCAATCTGCCAGATGGTTAAGGCAGAAAATCAAGTTCCGAGCGGACTACTTCAGAGTTTACCCATTCCGGAATGGAAGTGGGATATGATCACGATGGACTTTGTGACTGGCTTGCCAATGAGAAATGGCAAGGACGCTATCTGGGTGATAGTGGACAGATTGACCAAATCTTCGCATTTCTTGGCAATCAACAAGACAGACAATGCAGCAGTGCTAGCCAAGTTATATGTTGAACAGATCGTCTACTTCATGGAGTTCCGGTAAGCATAGTGTCAGACCGAGACTCCAAGTTTTATTCAGTCTTTTGGAGGGCGATGCAGAAGTCGATGGGGACCAAGGTCCATATGAGTACAGCATATCATCCGCAAACGGATGGACAATCAGAAAGGACAATCCGAACACTTGAAGACTTGCTTCGATCTTGTGTTCTGGATTGGGGAGACAAATGGGATCAATACTTGCATCTGGCCGAGTTCTCATACAACAACAGCTATCATGCAAGTATTGGAATGTCTCCTTACGAGGCATTGTATGGACGTCCGTGTAGGACACCGCTATGCTGGACCCAAGTGGGGGAGCGCAGCATATTTGGCCGAGACTTTGTGGAGGAGACAACTGAAAGAATACGAGTCTTGAAACTGAAGATGAAAGAGTCTCAGGACAGGCAGAAGAGTTATGCAGACAGACGCAGAAAAGAGCTTGAGTTTGAAGTAGGGGACATGGTATATCTCAAAACCGTCACCAACAAAGGCAAGGACCGATCCTCAAAGAATGCCAAGCTGAGTCCAAGATACATGGGGCCGTATAAGATCCTGGAAAGGATTGGAAAGGTCGCTTACAAACTGGAACTGCCTTCATCGATGGCTCAGTTCCATAACGTGTTCCATGTATCATTGCTGCGAAAATGCATAAGGAATCAAGACAATGTGGTTTCAGAACCACCATCTGACTTGAGAGAAAACCTTACAGTGGAGGGACGACCAGTCCGGATCATTGGTAGGAAAACCAAACCTGAAGGCAGAAAGAATATCAAAATGATCCAAGTCGTTTGGGACTGCGATGGAGAAGAAGAAACGACTTGGGAACCAGAGGCGAGAATGAAAGTTGAGTTTCCAAAGTGGTTTGACAAACTCAAGGAAGATTCAGGAAGAAAGACTCGAGGACGAGTCTGAGCCAAGTGGGGGAGAACTTGTAGCGACCGTGTTCCGAAGATCGATGATAGGATGATCTGAGGACTGACTGGCCGGACTGTTGGAACGTACTGAATGGGTTTGATGATGCTAGAAAGAGCTGGCCAAAGTTGTAAGGACTTACCGTGGGTGGATGGGAGTTCTTGGTTCGGAAGTCTGATTAGTAGTGGATGGAGCGGAACCATGTACCCGAATAAAGCTAGGATCTGATCTGTTTTTGAGCCAACAAAGCTCCATCAGTCGGTCTTACGCTCGGGTTATTGGACCAGGCCGTTCGATTTGCGGAACTCAGTAGTGTTCGGCCAGTTCGATGAAAATCCAGGCAAAGCGGTATTTTCGGACAGCAATGGTCGGATCCGGACAAGTGTTGTCGGATTCGGACATGACGGTTGAGCTGGTCGGCTAGACAGAGATTGTCGGAAATCAGACAAGGGAGTTAAGACTGTCGGCTAAGCTGAGATGAGCTGATTCAGTAGTATTGGTCTGATTCGGACAAGGCGGTTAGAGTTGTCGACTGCATCAGTCAGCTTCAGCTCGAGTTTCGTCTAAGTAAAACTGGCGGGAACAGTTAAGGTCCGAAAAGGGGAAAAACTCGCGCTGACATGCTTTGGAGCGCGGGGAGGCGGTTATGGACAAAGAGCCGCGTGTAAAATAAGCGGGAACGGTTATCTTTGCAGTTTCTCGGGCCTAAACCGCCCAACTGCCCAACTGCCCATTTTAATCGTCTCCTTGGTCTTATTTCGCCATTTCTGTACGGGAAACAGAAAGAAAGAACCAGAGAAGAACTCAGAGAGAGAAAAGTCCGATAGAGAGAGAACTTTCGATATTTGGCTGTATTGATCAAGTCCGAGTCAAGAACGATCGTCTGTGGGGTGATTCCGACTGTCTGAACGTTCGAAGATCCGACGGAAACCGCTCAAGAGGTGTCAGAAGAGACCGAATCAAACAGAACATACCGACTCTAAGACAAAGGTGAGTGCGTGACCGTAGCCTATAGTACTGAATCGTAGTCTGAATGATAGGAATGTTCTATGTACTGATTGCTTGTCTAATTCGAATTATCTGCTAAGTTCTGGCTTGGTCCGAACAGTCGGTTCCTTCCATCGACGCATCTGGATCAGAACATGCGCCTAGAGCCGGAATGGCCTGCTAGGGTTTGTCTGTATCTGATGGCGTGTTGGCTTGGGACGATTGGGTCGGCTAAGTGACTGACTGATGATAAGCATGTCCGTTTACTGATTGATTGACTCGATTGCTTTACATGGCTGAGTGAGACGGGATGACCGCATCACTAAGCAAACTGTTGCTTATGCCTCCTTGTTTTGGATGCAGATCAGGACCAGACCCGTAAGGGTAAAGACATAGCTTGACCGCGGGACTAAGGCAGGAAGGAAGGATGGGGGATTTGGGTAGATGTAGGACGAGTTTAACTTGTAATAGCTTATAGCAAACTCACTTGTTAACTCGAACCTCACATAATCTATTCAAATCTTATTATGCTTGCTTTTGATTGTCTGAAAACGAACTAAAACTCGGAAATGATTCTAAGTAAAGAACTGAGGAAAACGGCCCAAATCTGATCGAGGAAGTCGAGCCAGACTCGTACTGATGGTACGAAAAAATGGGTCGGGTCCTTTCACCAGACCTCAACACCTCGTGTGTATGAGCTATCCAAGGATGTGGATGGGACTCAGCGATCAGTAGTAACATTCTAGACTACTACTTTTACAATTCCAGTAGAATTGCATGGTATGGAACCTAGGATGGATATATATACTTTGATGGGTCTTGTGTAGGGACCTTAAGTATTGGTGGTGTGGAAACACACACATTATTTGATACTGGAGCTACACATAGTTTTGTGAGTCCAAGTATGATAGGAAAAGGTTTGTTCCAGTATGGACCATGGGATGGTCCTGAACGAGTGAGTGCGGCCGGAGGGCAAGTTATGAACTCACTCGGTCTGGTTAAGGACATCCCTGTGGTGATCTTGGATAGGCCGATGCCTATAGATCTGATTGTTGTCCCCCTCAAGCATCATGAAGTGATCTTGGGCATGGACTGGTTGGGAAAGTATCGGGCAACTCTAGATTAAGTACCAAGGAATCAAGCCAACCTCTTGTAGTTTGGTGGTTTCAGCAGTCTAAGTAGAACGGATGCTTGGAAATGGTTGTGAGGACTTTTTGGCTACCATTTACACTGATGAGGTTGTAGGGGCCTGTGCCCAGAGGGTATACCGTTGGTTCTGGAATTTCAGGATGTGTTTGGGGCACTACAGGGCATTCCCCCTGATAGGGCTGACCCATTCATCATTGAATTGGAACCTGGAACGGCCCCATTATCAAAAAGTCCATATAGAATGGCACCAGCTGAGATGGCAGAGCTGAAGAAGCAACTTGAGGAGTTGCTTGAGAAGGGGTTCATACGCCCTAGTGTATCACCTTGGGGAGCACCAGTCCTATTTGTTAAGAAAAAGGATGGTAGCTTTAGGTTGTGCATTGATTATAGGGGTTTGAACAGGGTGACTGTGAAGAACAAGTACCCTTTACCCAGGATTGATGAGTTGTTGGATCAACTCCGTGGAGCCAAGTGGTTCACCAAGATTGACCTGGCCTCTGGGTATCATCAGATCCCCATTGCACCAGATGATGTGAGGAAGACAGCGTTCCGAACTAGGTATGGTCAAAGAGAAGATGAAAGAGGCGCAGGACCTCCAAAAGAGCTATGCAGACAAGCGTAGGAAACATCTTGAGTTTGAGGTCAATGACCTGGTGTATCTCAAGATGATTACCTTTAAGGGTAGGACCAGGGTTTCTGGACGAAAGAAACTGGATCCTAGGTACTTGGGTCCATTCAGGATCATAGAAAGAGTGGGTGCAGTGGCATACAAGTTGAACTTGCTATCAGCAATGGATGCATACCACAATGTGTTCCATGTATCCCAACTCCGGAAATGCTTGTCTGAACAAGACATTGTCTTGCCCGAGATTCCTGCTGACCTTGGTAAGGACCTGGCTTTGGAAACCTTGCCGGTTCGGATTGTGGATCGGTAAGAGAAAGCTATGAGAAAGAAGACAGTTCCCATGATCAAAGTGGTGTGGGATTGCAATGGTAAGGACCTCATCACTTGGGAAACAGAAGCAAAAATGAAAGCTATGTATCCGGATTGGTACATACAATTTCTTCCTGAGGAAACACTTAACATGGATTCGAGGACGAATCCCAAGTTAGTCGGGGAGACTTGTCATGTCCCCGATCCTAGATAGGATCGCCCGGACGGGCCATGGTGCGGGGAGACGCACCAGTCAGGTCATTATACCTTGAGACAAGCGTATCATGGTCCTGAATGAAGGTTAAGGGCATCAGTCAGCTGAGACTTAACCAGGATACGATGGAAACAAGGGTAAAGGAGTTGAGTGAGTGTTTAGGCAGCTGGATGAGTGTTGGTTTGAGTTCAATCAGCTTGGTTAAGCTGGTATTCAGTTCACCATGATCTGTTCAGCTCACAGGAGCTGGTGGACTATCTCACTCAGCTGGGAACAGCTGGAGGTCAGCTCAATCCGGTGAATGGTGCGTTCTGGTTCGGATCAGTGTGGACGAGTCCGGGACGGTTACTGGGCGAGCCGATGGTCCGGATGCAGGACAGTTCGACCAAATTGGTCTTAGGCTTGGGACAGGGAGTGGGCAAGCTTCCAGAGTGTGAGCTGAGGCTCAGTGATCGATTTGTCAAAGGAAGAAAAGGGGAGAAACCGCCAATGGGCGGTTATGGGACGGTTTTGGGAAGAAGGGATGTGATTTTTGGTAACTGTTCGCCCAGGCGGTTGGGGACAGTTTAAGTTGTCCTCTCTCTCTCATTTCTGCCATTCTGGTCGATTTTTACTCACTTTCACACAGAGAGAAACACAGAGAAAATTCAAGAGAGAAAGAGAGACACAAACCTTGGATTGGCCGATTTGATCCCAAGAGATTGTTCTTGAGTGTTCCTTGTGTGTTTGGGCGTGTGATCAAGAGGATGGATTTGAGGCAGAAAGACAAGGAGAAAGCAAAGGAGAAAGAGAAGGAAGTCCTCCCTGGAGACCGAACTCCTAAGGTGAGAGGTGTGGCCAAGAGTAACCGGACAAGGCCGTGGATGATGGCCGTGTGAGTCTGGCCGGTTTGGATCGATTGGCCACTCCTTACTATGACTTCTTCTACTCTGTTTTCTTCATATATATTGTACTATCGATTGTTTTATGATATTACAGGGAAGGATCTATCGATCTTAAGGCCTTGGCCTGATCAAATCCCCATGAAAGCCCCTTGTTCTTGTGTGGGCTGTTCATGGCCGAGATCACTATGATCTGAGCCGGTTCTTTTGAATCTGATTATGGGAATATTTTTCTTCTGAATTGTCATGATTTATCATGAATTTTATTTGGTATTTGGATCTCTTTTTAAAGGGGTCAGATTTGACATTTTTGATGATTGTTCTTGACTAGATTGGATCCGACCATGCAATGTGAACTGATTCTTGTTTTGTAATCTAACCTTGTGATTGTGTGTTTGTTTGTGTTGGATCCAGGACCAGAAATGGACCGTGGTAAGGGAAAAGCACCATGAGGACCGCGGCCATGGGAAGATGTGTGGTGATTGGGTTGATTCTGAAAATTGTGTAATTATTGTAGCCTATTGTGCAACTTGTGAACTTATGCGATTCTAGTGTGTGATCTATTTATTAGGATGATGAATGATGTATGAACCTTGGTTATTATCTTAAATAACTATTTGCCCTAGTCGATGTTGGATTGTTTAAGTGTGAATGTTGGAACCTCAAAACTCTGAAAAAGACTTAGAATTATTTAACACTTGAACTTGAATATGTAAATGAAACTGGTTGCATTGTTTGGTGAGGCCGCGGTCTGGTTGGATTGGGGAATCCAGGATCGGGTCTTACAGGTGCTCCCCAAGGTGATACACTAGGGCGTATGAACCCCTTCTCAAGCAAATCCTCAAGTTGCTTCTTCAGCTCTGCCATCTGAGCTGGTGCCATTCTATATGGATTTTTAGATAATGGGGACGTTCCAGGTTCCAATTCAATGATGAATGGGTCAGCCCTATCAGGGGTAATGCCCTGTAGTGCCCCAAACACATCCTGAAATTCCCGAACCAATGGTATACCCTCTGGGTCACAGGCCCCTACAACCTCATCAGTGTAAATGGTAGCCAAAAAGGCCTCACAACCATTTCCAAGCATCCATTCTACTTGGACTGCTGAAACCACCAAACTACAAGAGGTTGGCTTGATTCCTTGGTACTTAATCGGGGGTCCAAACTCGTTCTCAAGTTGCACCCTTCCCCGGTGACAATCGAGAGTTGCCTGATACTTTCCCAACCAGTCCATGCCCAAGATCACTTCATGATGGTTGAGGGGGACAACAATCAGATCTATAGGCATCGGCCTATCCAAGATCACCACAAGGATGTCCTTAACCAGACCGAGTGTGTTCATAACTTGCCCTCCGGCCGCACTCACTCGTTCAGGACCATCCCATGTTCCATACTGGAACAAACCTTTTCCAATCATTCCTGGACACACAACACTATGTGCAGTTACAGTATCGAAAAGTATGTGTGTTTCCACACCACCGATCATTAAGTACTTAGATGAGTAGGATCTCGGTTTGATCACACATTTGAAAAATGTCCCATACCATTCTCCAAAGCATCACACATCTGTGAACGTCCCATACCATTCACAAAAGTGTTTATAGTATACCTTAATCCTCATCATACTAAGATAGTTAACATCGTGTTTCCAATTCCTCTTGGAATTGATCCATTCCATTCACTCAATCTTAAGGAATCCTACCTTGACTTACACTGAGTCCAAGCTGATCCATCTGATCACAAGCCCACTCATGTACTAGCCATGTAGCGTCTCCCTTAGACTAACATGAACATTGCATATGCTCACTTGTTTTGAACGGCCACCAAGGGATAACATTTACCTCCAAGAGAGTGCTGCACGTTTCTTTCAACCTAAGCCACTCTCTGGTCCATGTTACTTCCCTTGTCCAGGTCGTCCATACAAAGATCTTGCATTGCGTCCATCATCCAATCCGTCTACTATTCCCAAATAACTAGATAAACTAACTTTTATGTTTTCAGGGTCTTGCCGTGGAAGAGTGTATCTTGGCTAATCCGGCTCATCTTGGAACTTCCCCGTTCACAAGCATGAAACCAATCTTACCTCAACTCTCGCTTGGCTCACCACAGCTAAGGTTCCAAGTCATCATAGTTTTCAGAAATAATTTCGGTTTGGAACTCAACATCCTTGAGCACTGTCCGTAACTGGATCAAGCATGCTCTGATACCAACTTGTAAGACCCGATCCCGGCCGACTAGGCCGCGGTCGATGCCTCACGTCGCTCAGTCCATACCCAGACCGAACCTCTAAAAATTTTGCCCTTTATTTAAAATATCGCCCATTGGCGAGGGCTAACTCAGACCCTAGCTCAAGACTACCTTAGTCATTCCCTAGCTAGATCCTTTCAACTTATGCACAGCGGAATAGTATCTACTTAACCATTGGTCTATAACCAATACAATACTTGTCTGGTTGAATCACCTCGGCTAATGGTTAGTATACTGAACTACCAGCTAGCTCCAAGGTCAATCCCGAACCCAAATCAAGGCATACAAATCTGAGGTTCCATTCCCCTAACCATTCTATCTAGATCTATGCAACATTGCTAGATCATACCTTTGCCACACCCACGGAGCTTGTTAGCTCATCGGCCCAACTACTCTAGCTGAATGAACTCATAAACCAGCTGATCGAGCTGTCACACTCGAACTGAGCTAGGACCGAGCTATGGCCAGCTGCCATATACTGCGTCCAGCTCCTTTACACACACAAAACAACTCCCTTAGGTACTTAGTCATTCAGCCAACCATCCCCACAGACATAAGTAACCCTTGAGAAGTCTTCAAACAGCTAAGGACATGCATCTGGCCCTTACCGGCTCATGCACTGTCCCACATCCTTTTGCCTTATCAACTTATGATACCAAGTCCAGCTCATGGACTAACAATACCCATCAGATCCTGAGTCAATCAACCAACCACCCCACATGACTCAGAACTTATGAGTCTTCATACTTCCTAATCAGTCATGGAACCATGTCCCACTGAACCTGATTAGTGTTGCTCTTACCACCGGTGCATCCTTCGACCAATCAGATCAGACACCTTGATCTATCATCCAAGGATCAGGTCGTCCATCCTTGCCCATGATCAGATCACACACGGCCTGCCTTACCAACACCAAGGTTGATAACCAGCAATTCCTTATGATCAATATCATAAGTGACAATATGTTCCAGCACACAAACATATGATCAGATATCCTAACACAAGGATCTGACCCCAATATGCCCTCAGGTGCAATTTCGACCCCAAGCAAACCTGCTCCAAAAATCAATTAAATTTCATGACAGTTCATGATAAATCATAACTAAGAGAATGGTCCAATCAGATTTCCCAGAACCGGCCTCCATCCCATAGATCTCGGCCAAGATCAGCCGAACCGGCCCAAGGGACCATCTCTAAATCAATCAGATAAAAATCCCCAAATACCATGATAATTCATGATAATTCACCACTAAGAGGATTCCAAAGTCAGATCGCCATAAATCCATCAGGAAGTAGGAGATCCAGACTTAGCTGCCAAACCAAGGCCATGGAGGGTTCTTCTGAACCGGCCAAGCCATGGTTCAGTGCTACTATGTCTAATCATCAATCTCAATCATAAGAAGAAGGAATAATATGATTAATAGTGTACCAGACTATGTCAAATGGTCTGCAGTCCCCACCTGTTACCTCATCAGGGGCGTCCATGCTCCTCCTAGCACGCCTTCATCAAACCCTTATCACATACTCCCAGTATTGATAATATCTAACCATGGTTCGTGCCCATCCCTCATTCCATGGAACTTCCATGAAACCAGTTTCTATACGACATCCATCTTCAAGGCTGTTAATGCCTTTGAGAGTGGAGTCAAGCCTTCCCCCTTCTCTCTTAACCAATTGCGTGTGTTCCCAAGACACAGAGGAAGCCTTAGATATGATCATCTATGATCAATCACCATCCAAAGTTCGTGCATCACTTCCCTCTTTGTTTCCCATGAAACTGCTTTCCACACCAATCTCCCTTTAAGGCTGCATTGGCCCTTGGGAATGGATTCCGGCCAACTCCCTCCTTTCCTCACCATTTTCGTGTGTTCACAGGCTCCAGATAAGGCTTTGGGTGTTGTTAACAATGATCAAAACCGTTCAGAGGGTCGTTCTCAACTTCCCCCTTGATCTGCCTCAAAACTGTCTCTTTATGGCCTTCACACCACCATGGGTCTTGGATTGGGAATCCGAGATTCTTTGGGTTTCAGGGTGTAGAAGGAATCCCTGGCGTGCCTGCAAAGGCACGGACTTGCCTTCCTTACATAGGAGAAGGGGTGGTTACTTCTTAACCATTGCATCCCTTCGGTATCATTTCTGGCCATTGATTATATCAATGGTACAGATTGCACCCTTTCGCTTATGGCAGTTACCACACGCCCTGGAACTGCCAAACCACTCCTGGACAAGTCCAAACAAGGCCCAGGCTGATTGCCCACGCCCATGACCCAACCACAAGAGCCCTCCAGCCCATTGGTACACATGGGTCATCCACATGGCCTGGTCACTGTCCCGACCCGAACCAACTGCCCAAGACTCGAACACTCAGTCCAGCTGAGTTTAGCTGATTCCCAGCTGATACAGCTGAGTTAGCTAGACCATCCAGCTCAGGGAGCTGACCTACACTTCAGTGAGCTACACCGAGCTGCACTACACTTCACCTAGCTGGTCGAGCTTGCTTACTGCATCGCCCAGCTGTTATACACTGTGTCCAGCTTGCTTCCTTTATCTTCTTCAATCCTTCTAAGTCCCTTGGTTAATTTCCAGACCTAGACTTAGTTTTCCCATGATCCATTCTGATCACTCACTTCATCGAGCTTCACCTGGATCTTGTCCAGCTACCAGCTCGCTTGTCCAGCTCCTTTGAGCTTGTCTCCTTCTTGGATTAGCTATGCCTTAGCTCCCTGATGCCCTTAACCTTACCTTCAGGCCATGATATACTTGTCTATAGGTCATATGACCTGAATGGTGCGTTTCCTCGCACCGCAGTCCGTCCGGACGATCCTATCCAGGATCGGGGACATGACATCCGTGTCTGTCCATCAGTTCACATATCAGCACATTGGTTCTTGGAATCTGCACGATGGCCCTTCCTGTGGACTCTTTGGGTGATTTTGGCCCATGTGGGCTGTCTGTTCAATACACACAGGACGTCCGTGGGTGTCCGCCAGCACACACAGGACATTCATGGCTGTCCGTCAGCACACACAGGACGTCCGTGGCTGTCCGTGTGTGTCCAGGTGTGTCTGTGGGTGTCCGCCAGCACACACAGGACGTTCGTGGCTATCAGTGGCTGTCCGTCAGCACAGACAGGACGTCCATCTGTGTCTGTCAGTACACACAAGACGTCTGTGTGTGTCTGCGTGTGTCCGTCAGCACACACAGGACGTATGTGGCTGTCCATCAGTACACATATCAGCACGTTGGTCTTTGGACTCAGCACGCTGGCCCTTACGTGTACTGTTCGGGTGATTTTGGCCCACGTGGGCTGTTTGTGGCTGTCTGTCAGCACACATTGGACGTCTGTGACTGTCCGTGTGTGTCTGTGTGTGTCCGTCAGCACACACAGGACATCCGTGGGTGTCCGTCAGCACACACAGGACGTCCGTCTGTGTCCGTCAGCACACACATGACGTCCGTGGCTGTCCATGTGTGTCCGTGTGTGTCCGTCAGCACACACAGGACGTCCATGGCTGTCCATCAGTACACATATCATCACTTTTGTACTTGGACTCAGCACCCTTGCCCTTCCCGTGGACTGTTTGGGTGATTTTGGCCCACGTGGGCTGTCAGTTCAGTACACAAAGGACGTCCGTGGGTGTCCGCTGGCACACAAAGGAAGTCCATGGGTGTTCGTGGCTATCCGTCAGCACACACAGGACGCCCATGTCTATCCATCAGTACACATATCAGCACGCTGGCCCTTCCCGTGGACTGTTCGGGTGATTTTGGCCCACGTGGGCTGTCTGTTCAGTACACACGGGACGTCCGTGGGTGTCCATCAGCACACACAGGACGTCCTTGGCTGTCCATAAGTACACACATGACATCTGTGGCTGTATGTGTGTGTCTGTGTGTGTCCATCAGCACACACATGACGTCTGTGTCTATCCATCAGTACACATATCAGCACGTTGGTCGTTGGACTCAGCACTCTGGCCCTTCCCGTGGACTGTTTGGGTGATTTTGGCCCACGTGGGCTGTCTGGTCAGTACGCACAGGACGTCCGTGGCTGTCCGTGTGTGTCCCTGTGTGTCCGTCAGCACACACAGGACGTCCGTGTTTATCCATCAGTTCACATATCAGCATGTTGGTTTGTGGACTCCGCATGATGGCCCTTCCCGAGGACTGTTTGGGTGATTTTGGCCACGTGGGCTGTCTGTTCAGTAAACACAGGACGTCCGTGGGTGTCCGCCAGCACAACAGGACGTCCGTGGCTGTCCGTGGCTGTCCGTCAGCACACACAGGACGTCCGTGGCTGTCCGTGTGTGTCCGTGTGTGTCTGTGGGTGTCCGCCAGCACACATGACGTTCGTGGCTATCAGTGAGTGTCAGTCAGCAGACATGACGTTCGTGGCTGTCAGTGAGTGGCTGTCAGCACACACAGGACGTCCATGTGTGTCCGTCAGCACACACAGGACGTCCATGTGTGTCCGTCAGCACACACATGACGTCCATCAGTACACATATCAGCACGCTGGCCCTTCCCGTGGACTGTTCGGGTGATTTTGGCCCAAGTGGGCTGTCTGTTCAGTACAAAAAGGACGTACGTGGGTGTACGTCAGCACACACAGGACGTCCGTGGGTGTCCGTCAGCACACACATGATGTCCGTGGCTGTCCGTGTCTGTCCGTGTGTGTCCGTCAGCACACACAGGACGTCTGTGGCTGTCCATCAGTACACATATCAGCACGTTGGTCCTTGGACTCAGCACGCTGGCCCTTCCCGTGGACTGTTTGGGTGATTTTGGCCCACGTGGGCTGTCTGTTCAGTACACACAGGACGTCCGTGGGTGTCCGTCAGCACACACAAGACATCGGTGTGTGTCTGTCAGCACACACCGGACGTCTGGGGCTGTCCGTGTGTGTCCGTCAGCACACACAGGACGTCCGTGACAGTCCTTCAGTACACATATCAGCACGTTGATCCTTGGACTCAGCACGCTGTCCCTTCCCGTGGACTGCTTGGGTGATTTTAGCCCACATTGGCTGTCTGTTCAGTACACACATGACGTCCGTGGGTGTCCATCAGCACACACAGGACGTCCTTGCTGTCCATAAGTACACACATGACATCTGTGGCTGTATGTGTGTGTCTGTGTGTGTCCATCAGCACACACATGACGTCTGTGTCTATCCATCAGTACACATATCAGCACGTTGGTCGTTGGACTCAGCACTCTGGCCCTTCCCGTGGACTGTTCGGGTGATTTTGGCCCACGTGGGCTGTCTGGTCAGTACGCACAGGACGTCCGTGGCTGTCCGTGTGTGTCCGTGTGTGTCCGTCAGCAAACACAGGACGTCCGTGTCTATCCATCAGTTCACATATCAGCATGTTGGTTTGTGGACTCCGCATGATGGCCCTTCCCGAGGACTGTTTGGGTGATTTTGGCCACGTGGGCTGTCTGTTCAGTAAACACAGGACGTCCGTGGGTGTCCGCCAGCACAACAGGACGTCCGTGGCTGTCCGTGGCTGTCCGTCAGCACACACAGGACGTCCGTGGCTGTCCGTGTGTGTCCGTGTGTGTCTGTGGGTGTCCGCCAGCACACATGACGTTCGTGGCTGTCAGTGAGTGTCTGTCAGCACACATGACGTTCGTGGCTGTCAGTGAGTGGCTGTCAGCACACACAGGACGTCCATGTGTGTCCGTCAGCACACACAGGACGTCCATGTGTGTCCGTCAGCACACACAGGACGTCCATGTGTGTCCGTCAGCACACACAGGACGTCCATCAGTACACATATCAGCACGCTGGCCCTTCCCGTGGACTGTTCGGGTGATTTTGGCCCAAGTGGGCAGTCTGTTCAGTACAAAAAGGACGTACGTGGGTGTACGTCAGCACACACAGACGTCCGTGGGTGTCCGTCAGCACACACATGACGTCCGTGGCTGTCCGTGTCTGTCCGTGTGTGTCTGTCAGCACACACAGGACGTCTGTGGCTGTCCATCAGTACACATATCAGCACGTTGGTCCTTGGACTCAGCACGCTGGCCCTTCCCGTGGACTGTTTGGGTGATTTTGGCCCACGTGGGCTGTCTAATCAGTACACACAGGACGTCCGTGGGTGTCCGTCAGCACACACAAGACATCGGTGTGTGTCTGTCAGCACACACCGGACGTCCGGGGCTGTCCGTGTGTGTCCGTCAGCACACACAGGACGTCCGTGACAGTCCTTCAGTACACATATCAGCACGTTAATCCTTGGACTCAGCACGCTGACCCTTCCCGTGGACTGCTTGGGTGATTTTAGCCCACATTGGCTGTCTTTTCAGTACACACATGACGTCCGTGGGTGTCCATCAGCACACACATGACATCCGGGGCTGTCCGTGTGTGTCCGTCAGCACACACAGGACATCCGGGGCTGTCCGTGTGTGTCTGTGTGTGTCCATCAGCAAACACATGACGTCCGTGGCTGTCTATCAGTACACATATCAGCACATTGGTCGTTGGACTCAGCACGCTGACCCTTCCCGTGGACTGTTCGGGTGATTTTGGCCCACGTGGGCTGTCTGGTTAGTACACACAGGATGTCCTTGGGTGTCCGCCAGCACACACATGACATCCGTGGCTGTTCGCGTGTGTCCGTCTATGTCCGCCAGCAGACACAGGACGTCCGTGTCTGTTCAGTACACACAAGACATCCGTAGGTGTCCACCTGTCACGCCCCCAATCTTGGAAAGGATTGTCAGGACGGCCATGGTTCGAGGAAACGTACCAGCCAGTCTTAGGACATCAAGGCAAGCGTTCCATGGTCGAAAAAGAAGGTTAAGAACATAAGGAAACTTAGACTTAACCTTATATAAGCTAAGAGACAGCTAGGACGAGTAAGACGGTAACTGGACGAAGTAGACGAGTAGCTCGACCAGCTCAACGAAGCTAGGTTTAGTTCACTCCAGCTCAGTCCCTACTAAGTCAGCTCCACTAGCTCGACTACTTGCTCACTCAGCTGAGACAGCTGAGAGTCAGCTCATCTCAGCTAGACGGACTGTTCGGGCTTTAGGCCGATGGTCCGAGTCCGGGTCAGTGGCGGGCTGTGAGGTCCGGCCATGAGGCCATGGGCTGTTGGGTCTTTGGACAAGGCCGTGGGCTAAGTCCAGGAGGCTTGGGGCGTGGGTTGGGCTTATGACCGACCCCAAACACAATCAGAAAGGGCGATGGGATGCAAGTGGCCTAGAGGGCACAACCCTTGGCCGATGGTGCCTGTTCGCTAGCAAGTCATGCCTGTTCGTGGGGCAAGACTTGCCCCCTCGTTTTCTATAAATATGGGGCCTCTCCTGTTGGTTTCATTATCCAATTCCAGAGTAAAATGCTCATAGAAAAACGTAGAGAGAGAGAGAGAGAGAGAGAGTACCGGCCAAGAGATCGGCTAGAAAAGGGCCGGTCGTGGTGGTTTTGTATCTCTGGCAAGGAGAACGGTTTAGGAGAGAGGAGGCCGTGTGGTTATGAATACCCAAGGCATAGAGAAAGGTCTGGAGAAGGACTCCAAAGCCGTGGTTCAGTCAGATAGGGTCAGTGGGGTAACCACCGACTCATCGGCTAAGACAATCGGACAGTCCGAACCGGTCTAGCCATGGGCGTTTGGATTGTGTCCTATTCTTCTCATTCTTTTCATCCCATTCTTCTTCTACTCCTTCTGTACATTGGCGTGGCCTTGTGGATATGTTGGGATTGGTTATAACCGTGGTTCTGGTTGAGTAATGCGGTCGCGGTCCATAAACGTCGAGGTAGGCGCGTGCATGGTCTCAACCGGCCTCAGGTGATCCGATTGGATAGGGGCGGTTCTGTTCTGTTCTGAACGGTTGCAACCCTTCCCTGAACAGTCACAATGGTTCATGACTTGTGTAGGTTAAGGCGTGGTCCTTTTGCCATAGGCCGGACACACGTACAGACCAGACAGTCCATACGGACAGTTAGGTCGAACGGTTGGAACATCTGAATGGGTGCGAGTTGCCAAGGGTCATGAGTTTCCAACAGGCATGAGTGTCCAAAGGGTACTAGTTCCCAAAGGGTGTGAGTTCCAAACGGTGCCATTGGTTCAAGGCTTAGGCCGAACCAAGTGGACAGTCCGCGGCTGCATAGTCAAACGGATGGACGGTTAGTTTAACCGGAGTGTTGTGTCGCAAGGTCTGATTGGTTGCAAGGCAATCCGGTTTGGTCTTGGGACTTACTCTCTGGTATGGATCCAGGCTTTGGGTCAGATCAGGTAAGAAGGTCCGTGAGCCTTTGGGCCAGAGTTATAACTGGTCGATTGCACCTAGATCTTAACCAGACGGTTAGACGGGACTATGGACGATCCGGCTATGGTTGGATGGCTTTAGCCGCAAAGGCTAAGTGGGATATCTTACAATAAACCTTGGGTTGGTGAGTAGGATAGGCGCCATATGCATTATGTAGGGCGTAGACCCACATGATGGCAATGGAAGGCCGGTTATATCAGTACCTGCTAAGTAGACGATGGCTTATCAAGTCTGGTGGTCGGATCATGTTTCATGACGATGGTTCGATGGCCGAGCACTAGTATGGATATTCACGTTGCTGGAGTAAGAGTATTGATGTGATGCTTCTAGATATCAACCTTGGTGTTGATAGCTTCGAGATTGGCTAAGAGTCATGACGAAGTGTATGGCTAGTACTATGTGTCGTAGACCATAGATACTGAGCCTAAGTGTGGTTGTTCAAGGAAGGCCGTGTAAGATCTGATCATGGTTGAGTATGGACGACCTGACCTCTGAATGATGGTTCAAGGTGTCGGAACTAATCTGATTAAGGAATGCATCGTTTGGTATGAACAAATCATATGTGTTGTTTGGGTTAAGTCCCAAAGCCGGTCAGGCCAGATGATGACTCATCAGTTCCAAGTCATGTGAGGATGTTTGGTTGATTGTCTTTGGATCTAATGAGATTTGTCAGTCCAGAATATGGATTGGGTACTATTGCCTATATGGCAAGGGGATGTTTGAGTGTGCATGAGCCGAGAAAGGCCAGATGCAAACCCTTATCCTTTCAAAGACTTCTCAAAGGTTACTTATGTCTGTGGAGATGGTTGGTTGAATGACTAAGTACCTAGGGGAGTTGTTTGATGCAGGAATCAAGATAAGGACCTTAAGTAAGATCATTGAGTGATCGTGGTCCAGCTGTCAAGCAAGAGCAATTCGAGTCAATGGAGGACCGATGAGCTAATAAGCTCAGTAGATGTGGCAAAGGTATGATCTAGCATTTACTTATGTAGATCTAGATAGAATGGTTTAGGGGAATGGAACCTCAGAATTGTATGGCTTGGTTTGGGTTTAGGATTGACCTTTAAGCTAATTGGTTGTTGAGTAATCTGACCAAGGCTAAGGTGATTCGACCAGACAAGTGTTAGATTGGTTTTAGACCAATGGTTAACTTCAGAATAATCCGCAGCGTATCTGTTGATAGGATCTAGGCTATTAATGACTAGCGAAGTCTTTAGCTAAGATCTAAGTTAGCCCTCGCCTTTAGGCGATATTATAAATAAAGGGCGAAAATTAAGAGGTTCGGCCAGGAAGTGGACCGAGCGATGTGAGGCATCGACCGCGGCCTAGGCGGCCGGGATCGGGTCTTACAAGTTGGTATCAGAGCATGCTTGATCATGTTTAGGACAACGCTCTAAGATTATGCGTTCCATACCGAAATTTTTTCCAAAACTATGATGACTATGAAACCTTAGTTTGGGTGAGCCATGAAACAGTTGAGGTAAGCTAGGGTATCATGCTTGTGAATGTGGGAATTCTAAGATGAACCGGCTTAGCCAAAATACATTTTCCAAGGGCAAGAACCTATAAACAGAAAGGTTGGTCGATCTAGTTACTTAGAAGTAATAGACGGGTTGGAAGGGATGGAAACAATGCAAGACTTGTTTATGGATGAGCTGAACAAGGGAAGTAACATGGACCAGAGAGCGGCTTAGGTTGAAATAAACGTGCAGCATTCTACTGAAGTTAAGTGTTATCCCTTGATGGTCGTTCATAATAAGTAAAGCATATGCAATATTAAAATCTGACTCAAGGGAGACACAACATGACCAGTACACGAGTGGACTTCTGATCAGATGGATCAGTTTGGACTCTGTATAAGTCAAGGTAGGTTTCCATTGATCGAGTCAGTTGGAATGAATCAATTCCAATCTGAATCCGTCCAAGGAAAGAATGAGGAAACTCATGATGTTCGTTCCAATCAATGGAAGAACATGATCTAAAGTACCGTAGTATGATGGGGATTGAGGTATATTAAAATTGCTCTTGTGAATGGTGTGAGCATTCGCAAAAGTAAGACGCCTTGGAGAATGGTATGGGACGTTTTCCAAGTGTGTGGTCAAACCGAGATCTTGCTCATCTAGGTATCCACTGGAAGTGGAAGTATTAAAGTTATTGGCAATGCCATGAGGGATGTTATGGGGCGTTCTTTGTGGTGTGGTCATGCACTGAGATAGTTTCCACAAGTGGATTTGTGGTGTGGAAACACACGTACTTTTTGACAAAGAGGCTACACATAGTTTTGTGAGTCCGGGACTGGTCGGAAAGAGTCTGTTCTGTCTGAGTTCTGGGATGATTCGAGACTAGTGAGGGCAGCCAGTGGGCAAAGAATGCATTCAATAGGGCTCATGAAAAATATCCCGGTGATGATCCAGGAGAGAAATCTGCCTGTAGATCTGATCGAGAAAAATATCCACGCGCCTACAGAATCACGAGATGATCCTAGGCATGAATCTGTTTGGGAAAGTGTCAGGCCACTCTTGAGTGCCACAAAGTTCGTGTGGAATTGGAGACTGGACCTCACCCGATCCAGTACCAAAGTCTGAGTCTGGCTCTAAGGAAGTTAGGGGTGTCAGCAGTCCAAGTGAATCGGATGCTTAGACAGGGTTGTGAAGTATTTTTTACCACAACTACCACTACGGAGCACGGCAATTCTGTTGATCTGTCTAGGATGTCGTTAGTATCGAGATCCATTGTCTGAGTCCGGCTTTAAGGAAAGTAGTGGTGTCAGCATTCCGTGTGGATCGGATGCTTAGACGGGATTGTGAAGTATTTATTTGACCACAATTACCACTATGGAGCGCGGCAAATTCTGTTGATCTGAAAGATCTGTTTGAGGACCCGTTGGTGTCCGAGTTCCCAGATGTGTTCCATTCGCTACAGAGTGTCCCCTCTGGTAGGTCGGATCCATTTATGATTGAACTGGAACCAGGGACAGAACCACTGTCCTAGAGTCCATTTCTGTCGGCTCCGGTCGAGATGGCAGAGCCAAAGTTGACCACGTCCGAGAGACGACCATGGTCGGAGTACAACCAAGTCGGAGTTTGACCTAAGGTTGAGAATGATCAAGTCCAGTAAAGGACGAGGATCAGGCCACGACCTATTCGGAGATGGACCTTTGGTCGGGGTGAAACGGTCAAGTCTGTGAGTGGACCAGGACAAGAGTACGATCGAGTCCAAGAAAGGACCAGGATCGAATTATGACAAAGTCCAGTGAAGGACATAAGTCAAGTCTGAGGCGTTTTTAGTCTGGAGGGACTAAGATCGCAATGTGGCCAAGCCTGAAAAGGTTGTATCCGGTTAAGGGGATGATCCAGTACGTTGTGGCTGAGGTCATGAACCTTATTGTCCATGAAGGACAAAAGAACCATAACAATCTGTTAGGACTCGTTGTAGGACGAGCAGCCTAAAGATTGGAACAACTTCGTGAGGACTTGACTGGTACATCGAGTGGTGTGGGGATTGGCCAAATCTACTAAGGCTCGAGTATGCAGCATGTTCCTAAGGACTGATTATGATATAGTCTTGGACTATGATCAGAGAAAGAATAAAATCTGAAGAAGATGCTATTCAAAGGAAAGACATAGACTTGTTGGATACTAGGACCGCAACCTGGAGAGTTCGTCCAGTGACACAAGGAATATCTTTGGATGGATTTTCAAGTATCACTTGAATGGGTGCTTGATGGACCCTCGACTATGGTCGAAGTAGACAAGTAAGGGTGCCATCAGCAAGACCAGAAAGGACCACTTGATAGGATTTTTGTGGTTAAATCCTTATGAAGTGGGGGAGACTTGTACAACGATGGTCAAAGGAATTTGATCATCGAAGTGGTCAATTGGTGGTTTTGAATCAAGCTTGTTCTATTCTCTGATCAAGACTAGAATAAGTTTGGTTGGACTATTTTGTCTTGGGACAAGGCATAATCATCACCGGATTCGAGGACGAATCCATTACAAGTGGGGGAGACTTGTCACGCCCCCAATCCTGGAAAGGATTGTCGGGACGCCCATGGTTCGAGGAAACGTACCAGCCAGTCTTAGGACATCAAGGCAAGCGTTCCATGGTCGAAAAAGAAGGTTAAGAACATGTGTGTCCGTCAGCACACACAGGACGTCCGTGGCTGTCCATGTGTGCCCGTGTGTGACCGTCAGCACACACAGGACGTCCGTGGCTGTTCATCAGTATACATATCAGCACGTTGGTCCTTAGACTTAGCACACTGGCCCTTCTCGTGGACTGTTTGGGTGATTTTGGCCCACGTGGGCTGTCTGTTCAGTACACAGAGGATGTCCGTGGGTGTCCGCCAGCACACACAGGACGTCCATGCCTGTCCATGCTATATGTCAGCACACACAGGATGTCCGTGGCTGTCCGTGTGTGTCCGTGTCTGTCCGTCAGTTAACACAGGACGTCCGTGGCTGTCCATAAGTACACATATCAGCACGTTGGTCCTTGGACTCAGCATGCTGACCCTTCCCCTAGACTGTTCGGGTGATTTTGGCCCACTTGGGCTGTCTGTTCAGTACACACAGGACGTCTGTCGGTATCCGTTAGCACACACAGGAAGTCCGTGTGTGTCCGTCAGCACACACAAGACGTCCGGGGCTGTCCCTGTGTGTCCGTCAGCACACACAAGACGTCTGTGGCTGTCCATCAGTACACATATCAGCACATTGGTCCTTGGACTCAGCACATTGACTCTTCCCGTGGACTGTTCGGGTGATTTTGGCCCACGTGGGATGTCTGTTCAGTACACACAGGACATCCGTGGGCGTCCACCAGCACACACAGGACGTCTGTGTCTGTCCATGTGTGTCTGGGTGTGTCCTTTTGTGTCCGTCAGCACACACAGGACGCCTGTGGCTGTCCATCAGTACACATATCAGCACGTTGGTCCTTGGACTCAGCATGCTGGCCCTTCCCGTGGATTGTTTGGGTGATTTTGGCCCACGTGGGCTGTCTGTTCAGTACACACAGGACCTCAGTGGGGGTCCGCCAGCACACACAGGACGTCTGTCGCTGTCTGTGGCTGTCCGTCAGCACAGACAGGACGTCCATGGCTGTCCGTGTGTGTTCGTTTGTGTCTGTGGGTGTCCGCCAGCATACACAGGACGTTCGTGGCTGTCCGTGGCTGTCTGTCAACACACACAGGACGTCTGTGTGTGTCCGTCAGCACACACATGACGTCCGTGGCTGTCCATCAGTACACATATCAGCACGCTGGTCCTTGGACTTAGCATGCTGGCCCTTCCCAAGGACTCTTCGGGTGATTTCGGCCCACGTGGGCTGTCTGTTCAGTACACACAGGACATCCGTGGGTGTCCGTCAGCACACACAGGATGTAAGACCCGATCCCGGCCGACTAGGCCGCGGTCGATGCCTCACGTCGCTCAGTCCATACCCGGACCGAACCTCTAAAAATTTTGCCCTTTATTAAAATATCGCCCATTGGCGAGGGCTAACTGAGATCCTAGCTCAAGACTACCTTAGTCATTCCCTAGCTAGATCCTTTCAACTTATGCACAGCGGAATAGTATCTACTTAACTATTGGTCTATAACCAATATAATACTTGTCTGGTCGAATCACCTCGGCTAATGGTTAGTATACTCAACTACCAGCTAGCTCCAAGGTCAATCCCGAACCCAAATCAAGACATACAAATCTGAGGTTCATTCCCCTAACCAATCTATCTAGATCTATGCAACATTGCTAGATCATACCTTTGCCACATCCACGGAGCTTGTTAGCTCATCGGCCCAGCTGCTCTAGCTGAATGAACTCATAAACCAGCTGATCGAGCTGTCACACTCGAACTGAGCTAGGACCGAGCTATGGCCAGCTGCCATATACTGCGTCCAGCTCCTTTACACACACAAAACAACTCCCTTAGGTACTTAGTCATTCAGCCAACCATCCCCACAGACATAAGTAACCCTTGAGAAGTCTTCAAACAGCTAAGGACATGCATCTGGCCCTTACCAGCTCATGCACTGTCCCACATCCTTTTTGCCTTATCAACTTATGATACCAAGTCCTGCTCATGGACTAACAATGCCAATCAGATCCTGAGTCAATCAACCAACCACCCCACATGACTCAGAACTGATGAGTCTTCATACTTCCTAATCAGTCATGGAACCATGTCCCACTGAACATGATTAGTGTTTCTCTTACCACCGGTGTATCCTTTGATCAATCAGATCAGACACCTTGATCCATCATCCAAGGATCAGGTCGTCCATCCTTGCCCATGATCAGGTCACACACGGCCTGCCTTACCAACACCAAGGTTGATAACCAGCAATTCCTTATGATCAACACCAAGGTTGACAACACTTGTCTGGTCGAATCACCTTAGCCTTGGTCAGTTTACTCAACTACCAATTAGCTTAAAGGTCCATCCTAAACCCAAACCAAGCCATACGATTCTGAGGTTCCATTCCCCTAAACCATTCTATCTAGATCTACATAAGTAAATGCTATATCATACCTTTGCCACATCTATGGAGCTTATTAGCTCATCGGTCCTCCATTGACTCAAATTGATCTTGCTTGACAGCTGGACCACGATCACTCAATGATCTTACTTAAGGTCCTTATCTTGATTCCTGCATCAAACAACTCCACTAGGTACTTAGTCATTCAACCTTTGAGAAGTCTTTGAAAGGATAAGGGTTTGCATCTGTCCTTTCTCGGCTCATGCACAATCCAAAATCCTTTTGCCTTATAAGCGATAGTACCAAGTCCATATTATGGACTGACAAAGCTCATTAGATCCTAAGTCAATCAACCAACCTTCCTCACATGACTTGGAACTGATGAGTCATCATCTGGCCTGATCGGCCTTGGGAGATAACCCAGACAACATATATGACTTGTTCATACCAACCGATGCATTCCTAAATCAGATTAGTTCCGACACCTTGAACCATCATCCAGAGGTCAGGTCGTCCATACTCAACCATGATCATATCTACGGCTTTCCATTAACAATCACACCTAGGCTTAGTACCTATGGTCTACGACACATAATACTAGCCATACACTTCGTCATGGCTCTTAGCCAATACCGAAGCTATCAACACCAAGGTTGATATATAGAAGCATTACACCAATACTCTTACTCCAGAAATGTGACTATCCATACTAGTGCTCGGCCATCGAACCATCGTCATGAAACATGATCCGACCACTAGACTTGATAAGCCATCGTCCACTTAGCATGTACTGATATAACCGGCCTTCCATTGCCATCATGTGGGTCTACGCCATACATAAGGCATATGGCGCCTATCCTACTCACCAACCCGAGGTTGATTGTAAGATATCCTACTTAGCCTTTGCGACTAGAACCATCCAACCATAGTCGGATCATCCATAGTCCCGTCTAACCGTCTGGTTAAGAGATAGGTGCGATTGGCCAGTTATAAGTCCGGCCCAAAGTCTCACGGACCTTCTTACCTGATCCGAGCCAAAGCCTGGATCCATACCACAGAGTAAGGCCCAAGACCCAACCGGATTGCCTTGCAACCTATCAGACCTTGCTATGCAACACTCCGGTTAAACTAACCGTCCGTCCGTTCGACTATGCAGCCGCGGACTGTCCACTTGGTTCGGCCTAAGCCTTGAACCAATGGCACCGTTTGGAACTCACACCCTTTGGGAATTAGTAACCTTTGGACACTCGTGCCTCTTGGCAACTCATGACCCTTGGCATCTCGCACCCATTCAGATGCTCCAACCGTTCGACCTAACCGTCCGTATGGACTGTCTGGTCGGTGCGTGTGTCCGGCCTATGGCCAAAGTATCACGCCTTAACCTACCCAAGTCATGAACCATTGTGACTTCTCAGGGAAGGGTTGCAACCGTTCAGAACAGAACAGAACCGCCCCTATCCAATCGGATCACCTGAGGCCGGTTTAGACCATGTGCGCGCCTAACTCGTCGGTTATGGACCTCGACCGCATTACTCTACCAGAACCACGGTTATAACCAATCCCAACACATCAACAAGGCCAAGCCAATGTACAGAAGGAGTTGAAGAAGAATTGGATGAAAAGAATGAGAAGAATAGGACACAATCCAAACGCCCATGGCTAGACCGGTTCGGACTGTCCGATTGTGTTAGCCGATGAGTTGGTGGTTACCCACTGACCCTATCTGACTGAACCACGGCTTTGGAGTCCTTCTCCAGACTTTCTCTATGCCTTGGGTATTCATAACCACACGGCCTCCTCTCTCTTAAACCGTTCTCCTTGCCGGAGATACAAAACCACCACGACCGGCCCTTTTCCGGCCGATCTCTTGGCCGAGACTCTCTCTCTCTCTCTCTCTACAATTTTCTCTGAGTATTTTACTCTGGAATTGGATAATGAAACCAACAGGAGAGGCCCCATATTTATAGAAAATGAGCGGGCAAGTCTTGCCCCACGAACAGGCACGACTTGCTATCGAACGGTCACCATCGGCCAAGGGTTGTGCCCCCTCGGCCACTTGCATCCCATCGCCCTTTCTGATTGGGTTTGGGGTCGGTCATAAGCACAACCCACGCCCCAAGCCTCCTGGACTTAGCCCACGGCCTTGTCCAAAGACCCAACAGCCCATGGCCTCATGGCCGACCTCACAGCCCGCCACTGACCCAGACCCGGACCATCGGCCTAAAACCCAAACAGTCCTTCTAGCTGAGGTGAGCTGACTCTTAGCTGCCTCAGCTGAGTGAGCTACTAGTCAAGCTAATGGAGCTGATTTAGTAGGGACTGATCTGGAGTGAACTAAACCAAGCTTCGTTGAGCTGGCCGAGCTACTCGTCTACTTCGTCCAGTTACCGTCTTACTCGTCCTAGCTGTCTCTTAGCTTATATAAGGTTAAGTCTAAGTTTCCTTATGTTCTTAACCTTCTTTCTCGAACATGGAACGCTTGCCTTGATGTCCTAAGACTGTCTGGTACGTTTCCTCGAACCATGGCCGTCCCGACAAATCCTTTCCAGGATTGGGGGCGTGACAGTTTGGGTGACTTTGGCCCACGTGGGCTGCTGTTCAGTACACACAGGACGTCCGGGGCTATCCGTGGCTGTGTGTCAGCACACACAGGACGTCCGTGACTGTCTGTGTGTGTCGTGTGTGTCCGTCCGCACACACAGGACGTCCGTGGATGTCTGTCAGCACACACAGGACGTCTGTGGCTGTCCATATGTGTCCGTGTGTGTCCGTCAGCACACACAGGACGTCCGTGGCTGTTAATCAGTATACATATCAACACGTTGGTCCTTGGACTTAGCACGCTGGCCCTTCTCGTGGACTGTTTGGGTGATTTTGGCCCACGTGGGCTGTCTGATCAGTACACAGAGGATGTCCGTAGGTGTCCGCCAGCACACACAGGACGTCCGTGGCTGTCCATGGCTGTCCGTCAGCACACACAGGACGTCCATGGCTGTTCGTGTGTGTCAGTGTGTGTCCGTGTCGGTCCGTCAGAACACACAGGACGTCCGTGGCTGTCCATCAGTACACATATCAGCACGTTGGTCCTTGGAGTCAGCACGTTCACCTTCCCGTGGACTGTTCGGGTGATTTTGGCCCACGTGGGCTGTCTGTTCAGTACACACAGGACGTCCGTGGGTGTCCGCCAGAACACACAGGACATCCGTGGCTGTCCATGTGTGTTCGTGTCTGTCCGTGTGTATCCATCAGCACACACAGGACGTCCATGGCTGTCCATCAGTACACATATCAGCACGTTGGTCCTTGGACTCAGCACGCTGGCCCTTCGCGGGGACTGTTTGGGTGATTTTGGCCCACGTGGGCTGTCTGTTCAGTACACACAGGACGTCTGTGGGTGTACGCCAGGACTACAAGACGTCCGGGGCTGTCTGTGGCTCTCCGTTAGCACACACAGGACGTCTGTGACTGTCTGTGTGTCCGTCAGCACACACAGGATGTCCGTGGGTGTCCGTCAGCACACATAGGACGTCTGTGTGTGTCCATCAGCACACACAGGACGTCTGTGGCTGTCCATGTGTGTCCCTGTGTGTCCGTCAGCACACACAGGACGTTCGTGGCTGTCCATGTGTGTCCATGTGTGTCCGTCAGAACACACAGGACGTCTGTGGCTGTCCATCAGTATACATATCAGCACGTTGGTCCTTGGACTCAGCACGCTGGCCCTTCTCGTGGATGTTTGGGTGATTTTGGCCCACGTGGGCTGTTTGTTCAGTACATAGAGGACGTCCATGGGTATCCGCCTGCACACACAGGACGTCCGTGTGTGTCCGTCAGCACACACAGGATGTCCGTGGCTGTCCGTGTGTGTCCGTCTGTGTCTGTCAGCACACACATGACGTCTGTGGCTATCCATCAGTACACATATCAGCACGTTGGTCCCTGGACTCAGCACGCTGGCCCTTCCCGTGGACTGTTTGGGTGATTTTGGCCCACGTGGGCTGTCTGTTCAGTACACACAGGACATACGTGGGTGTCCCCCAGAACACACATGACGCCTGTGGCTGTCTGTCGTTGTCCGTCAGCACACACAGGACGTCTATGGCTGTCCGTGTGTGTCCGTGTGTGTCTGTGGGTGTCCGCCAGCATACACAGGATGTTCGTGGCTGTCTGTCAGCACACACAGGACGTCCGTGTGTGTCCGTCAGCACACACAGGACGTCCATGGCTGTCCGTCAGCACACAAAGGACGTCTGTGACTGTCCGTGTGTGTCCGTCAGCACATACATGACGTCGGTGGGTGTCCGTCAGCACACACAGGACGTCCGTGTGTGTCCCGTCAACACACACAAGACGTCCGTGGCTGTCCATGTGTGTCTGTGTTTGTCCGTCAGCACACACAGGACGTCCGTGGCTGTCCATCAGTACACATATCAGCATGTTGGTCCTTGGACTCAGCACCCTGACCCTTCTTGTGGACCGTTTGGGTGATTTTGGCCCACGTGGGCTGTCTGTTCATTACACAGAGGACGTCCGTGGGTGTCCGCCAGCACACATAGGACGTCTGTGGATGTCCATGGCTGTCCTACAGCACACACTGGACGTCTGTGGCTGTCCGTGTGTGTCCGTGTCTGTCCGTCAGCACACAGAGGACGTCCGTGGCTGTCCATCAGTACACATATCAGCACGTTGGTCCTTGGACTCAGCATGCTGACCCTTCCCGTGGACTGTTCGGGTGATTTTGGCCCACGTGGGCTGTCTGTTCAGTACACACAGGACGTCTGTGGGTGTCCGTCAGCACGCACAGGACATTCGTGTGTGTCCGTCAGCTTACAGAGGACGTCCGGGGCTGTCCGTGTGAGTCCGTCAGCACACACAGGACGTCCATGACTGTCCATCAGTACACATATCAGCATGTTGGTCCTTGGACTCAGCACGTTGACCCTTCCGTGGACTGTTCGGATGATTTTGGACCACGTGGGCTGTCTGGTCAGTACACACAGGACGTCTGTGGGTGTCCGCCAGCACACATAGGACGTCCGTGGCTGTCCGTGTGTGTTCGTCTGTGTGCGTCAGCACACACAGGACGTCCGTGGCTATCCATCAGTACACATATCAGGACGTCCGTGGCTATCCATCAGCACGCTGGCCCTTCCTGTGGACTGTTTGGGTGATTTTGGCCCACGTGGGCTGTTTTTTCAGTACACAGGACGTCCGTGGGTGTTTGCCAGCACACACAGGACGTCTGTGGCTGTTTGTGTGTGTCCGTGTGTGTCTGCCAGCGTACACTGGATGTTCGTGGCTGTCCATTGCTGTCTGTCAGCACACACAGGACGTCCGTGTGTGTGACCGTCAGCACACACAGGACGTCCGTGTGTGTCTGTCAGCACACACAGGACGTCCGTGGCTATCCATCAGCATGCTGGCCCTTCCCGTGGACGGTTGCGGGTGATTTGGCCCACGTGGGCTGTCTGTTTTAGTACACAAGGACGTCCGTGGGTGTCCATCAGCACACACAGGACGTCCGTGGGTGTTTGTCTGTACACACAACAAGACACCGTGTGTGTCCGTGTGTGTCCGTCAGCACACACATGACGTCTGTGGCTGTCCATCAGTACACATATCAGCATGTTGGTCATTGGACTCAGCATGCTAACCTTTCCCGTTGGGACTGTTCGGGTGATTTTGGCCACGTGGGCTATCTGTTCAGTACACACAGGATGTCTGTGGGTGTCCGTCAGCAGTCAGCACACACATGACGTGTGTGGATGTCTGTCAGCACACACAAGACGTCTGGTTGTGTCCGTCAGCACACACAGGACGTCCGGGGCTGTCCGTGTGTGTCCGTCAGCACACATAGGACGTCCGCGGCTGTCCATCAGTACACATATAAGCACGTTTGGTCCTTGGACTCAGCACGCTGACCCTTCCCGTGGAATGTTCGGGGTAATTTGGCCCACGGGGATGTCTGGTCAGTACACAAAGGATGTCCGTGGGTGTCCTCCAGCACACACAGGACGTCTGTGGCTGTCCGTGTGTGTCCGTGTGATCGTCAGCACACACCGGACGTCCGTGTCTGTCTATCAGCATTTCAGCACGTTGGTTCTTTGACTCCGCACGCTGGCCCTCCCCGTGGGGTTTGGGTGATTTTGGCCCACGTGGGCTGTCTGTTCAGTACACACAAGATGTTTGTGGGTGTCCGCCAGGACACACAGGGACGTCCGTGGCTGTCCGTCTGTGTTCGTGTGTGTCCGTGGCTGTCCGCCAGCACACACAGGACGTCGTGGCTGTCAATGGCTGTCCGTCAGCACACACAGGACGTCTATGTGTGTCCGTCAGCACAACAGGACGTGGTGTGTGTGTCTGTGTGTGTCCGTCAGCACACACAGGAAGTCCGTGGCTGTCCATCAGTACACATATCAGCACGCTGGTCCTTGGACTCAGCACGCTGGCCCTTCCCGTGGACTGTTTGGGTTGATTTTGGCCCACGTGGGCTGTCTGTTCATACACACATGACGTCTGTGGGTGTCCGTCAGCACACTACAGGACGTCCGTGGCTGCCGTGGTGTCTGTGTGTGTCCGTCAGCACACACAGGACATCCGTGGCTGTCCATCAGTACACATATCAGCACGTTGGTCCTTGGACTCAGCACGCTGACCCTTCCCCGTGGACTGTTCGGGTTATTTTGGCCCTCGTGGCTGTCTGTTGAGTACTCACAGACGTCTGTGGGTGTCCGCCAGCACACACAGGATGTCCGTGGCTGCGTGTGTGTTGTTCCGTGTGTGTCCATCAGCACTCACAGGACGTCGTGGCTGTTTCATCAGTACACATATCAGCACGTTGGTCCTTGAACTCAGACGTTGGTCCTTGAAAACACAACACGTTGGTCATTGGACTCAGCACGCGGCCCTTCCCGTGGACTGTTTGGGTCATTTGGCCCACGTGGGCTGTCTGTTCAGTACACACAGGACGTCGGGGTGTCCGCCAGCACACACAGGACGTTTGTGGCTGTTAGTGGCTGTCCGTCAGCACACACAGGATGTCTATGGCTGTCTGTGGTGCCCCGGGTGTCTGTGGGTGTCTGCCAGCATACACAGGACATTGTGGCTGTCCGTGGCTGTCTGTCATGTGTGTCCATCAGCACACACAGGACGTTCCTGTGTGTGCGTGGGTGTCATTCAGCACACACAGGATGTCCGTGGCTGTCCATAAGTACCAAATATCAGCATGCTGGCCCTTCCGTGGACTGTTCGGGTGATTTTGGCCCACGTGGACTGTCGTTCAGTACACAAGG